>NC_050578.1:125830854-126005854 GCF_011100635.1 Trichosurus vulpecula | reverse complement strand
TTCAAAGGTCTATGATATTCATAGATATCATATCCTAGTAGAGAGTGATGCAAACATATGCTTTACTGTTCATCCATAGGGGAAACATTCCTAATATTTATTGGCTTATTGTTTCCATATGTTGTCTAAAGAGAGCATAAAAAATTCCATATGTTTCCCATTGGACTAGCCACACAACACATGGAAGAACATAAATCATAGAATATCCAGTCTGTTCAAAAATTATTGTGGCATATGGTTTATGTTTCAGAAATTCAAGACATTTTGATCTTCCACTCAGAAACCTTGAGCTAGAGCTGGATATAGCCAGAATCTGTGATTTCATTTGTAGGGGAACACTCCCTACCAATGCAAATCAACTACCCATTTTTATTGAGAAAATAAGCCCTAGGAGGAGATTGCCTGAGGGATGTAGAGGTTTAGTGAGTTGGTTAGGATCACACAGCTAGTAAATGTCAGAGATGGGTTTTAGTATCAGGTTTTCCTGAACTCAGCCTGTGCACACAATCTGTTATGTCATTATATCTCCCCCCAAAAAAAAGTTAGTGTAATTTTAAGCTTCAATGCATCCTTATTTTGTTAAAATATTTGAGACATGCATATGAATGCCACCAGCTCATCATACTTTGTATACAGGTTGGATCACATAAGTAGAATCATTAGAGACAAGGACTTAATTCTAATGGTCACTTCACCTCATTTGGGAACTTGACATAAAATACCATTGATGATGGGAGCACATTCACTGCAGTATATATTTGTGGTATGAAATCTAAATCATATGTAACAATTTAAGAGTGCTGGTAGATTGAATCAACTGTTTACTCCACCTTCACTAAGATTAAGTGACAAGATGATCTGTATTCATTTGAATAATATCACATAGGAATTGCATTGAGATGCTTTGAGGAAATTTGATTATTCTCTGTAGGTTTATATAAAATAGCAGACCAGTCTGGAACCTAGAGATATGAATGAGTGGCAAGCCAGGAAAGAGCCATTTCAGACAAGCCCTTGAGAATGAATTGATCAGAGAAAGGGGAGATGGGGCCAGAACTTGGTTTTAATTTCCTCCCCCTTTCATTGGACAGATGAGGACCTAATGAACTTTAAAGGATTTTGGACTTCCCAGGGATGTTTTAATTCTATAAACATACCCGGACTATAGTATGGAATACACAGTATCTATATTGAGAACTGAACATTGGCCAAAGTGAACTCCCTTAGCAAATATTCCTTTTTAAAAGCTAACTCTGACTAATACCAACTGATGATCATGGTGGGAAGCATGTGGTGAGGATTTATGACATGAAGCATTCATTAGAAATTATACCCTCAATGCATAGGTGCTTCTCTTAGAACTGTGAAGGGAGTTGTTGGAACCAAACTCTGGGGATGCAAACTGCCAATGTGAGTGGTTGGAAAATAGTCCCAGGGCTGCCCTGAAGGAGTCAACTTATTCATTTTGCCAAACTTTTACCATCCCAATATCCCTCCAATACTTTCACTTTCCAAGAAACACTTATCTTTCTCCATGTTCTTTTCCATCCTGTCCCCAAGATGGGGAAAAAAGAGAAGAGATAGAAACATTTCCAAGACCTTTTAGGGGCCAGCATATTCTAATTCTTTCCTTCATGTGATCTTTGAAATGAAAAAAAAGCAATCATATTCCTCATATATCTCATCTGACATATCCATAGTACACGCAGAATAAAATAGGAACTCGAAGTACACTTAAGTGTAGCTAAGATAGACCAATATCAATAACTTAATGACAGTGATGACAACTAGTTTCTTGCCTATTTACTTTGTCATCATTGTCTCCCTACCTGCTAGCACCATACCAGTTTGATGTGAACATGTAATAATGGAATGGACACTTGAATGAAGTTAGTAGTATCCACTATTTTTAAGACCTGCTTAGTAGTGGGCATGCAGAAACCAAAAGTACATAGTTGCTATTCTCAATGACCTTATAGTCTACTTTGGGGCAGTAAGAAAAAAAATTCAGTCATTCTTAGCCATGTCCAACTCTTTATAGTCCCATTTAGGGTTTTCTTGGCAAGATATTAGAGTGATTTGTCATTTCTTTCTCCAGCTCATTTTTACATTTGAGAAACTGAGGCAAATAAGATTAAGTGCCTTGCTTAGGGTTACATGGCTAGTAAGTATCTGAGGTTAATGTGAACTCATGAAGATGAATCTTCTTGATTCCAAGCCCAGAACTTTAAGCACTATGTCACTTAACTACCTTATGAGGAAACACAAAACAAAACAAAAATGAATCTGACTCAATGAAAGCTAAGTATATAAGAATTAACTGAAAATCAATTTCAAGAGGGAAACCAACAACTGAGGGATGAGGCCAGGCTTCCTGGGAGGGATTTTGCCCAAGTCTAACCTTGCAAAATGATGCGGTTTTCAGATAGAAGTGAGAAGGGTGTACGTTTTGTGTATGCAAGATGACCTTTGTACAGATGTGGAAATGACGTTAAATTCGGGGAAATAGTGCAGTTTGGCTATAGTGTATCATAAAGGGATTAATGAAATAAGTGTAAAAATAAAACAAGTCCAGTGAGCTAAATTGGAGCCAGATTGAATAAGGCATAAGAAACAAAGTTGAAAAGATTAGAACTTTATCCTGAAAGAATGGGAAGTCACTGAAATTTTTGGCTCAGTAGAGTTACATGGTGAGATCTAGACCTTAGGAAGATTAGTGATCAGTCTTACTTATAACTAGAGTGGAGCAATTGGAGTTTTGCCATAGCGCATGTACATGGGAGTGTGCTTCCTCCAATTTACGTACCTTATAGGCACTGCTGTGTTCACAGTTCCTGCAGGACAGATGAATTTCTTTCCCATTGGCTTTAAAAGACTAAAGCACTGATCCTTACGGTCTTTTGCTGCTGTGTTCCTAGAGAGATATCTCTGATTCTTTGCCTGCCCCATGTAAATTACCCTAAGTGTTGTATCATTGTGCTGCCATTCTCTGGAGTTCTCTATACCCTCCCATCCCACAAAATTGTATTGTCTGGACTCTGGTATTCCAGTTACCCTCTCTTTCAGTATGACTTCAACTGGACTGCTTTTAGAACAGCTCCCAGCATTTCCTCCCTCCTCTATTTTCCCCCCAGGTAAAAAGAATTCATAGTCATAGTTCCATTGTTCCATAGGTACATGAAGTCATGAGGTTCCATAGAACCTCATAGTTCTGGTCAGCAGTAGCAGGATTTCTCCCACCCTCAGTTTATATCTTACTTAGTTTCATCTAACACATGAAAGCAGTCACATGCCTTACAGTGACAAGGAAGCTTACCTATCTTCAGTTATCATTTTCAATTGACCTCAGTTTCCGATGTCAGTGCAAAATAAGGACCACAAAAACCATACACAAATAGTGTAGGTCTTTAGGCTCCTTAAAAAGCCAGCATCTTGTACACTGCACATGAGGTTTTAGCTTAAATGTTTCCAGCTACAATCTGGGCCCAGAGTCATGCAGTTTACAGTTAGTTGTCACAGATTTCTTCCAGCCAACTGGATGGGAATATGGGGATGATGTCAAAAAGTATCACTACCCTTCTAGTTCTGAAGATTATAAAATAATTGTGGAAATATATAGCTGGGATAAAAATCCTCCTACCTTGGCCTCATCTTACCCTAATCAAGAAAGTCAACATTTTTAAAGTGCAAGGGCAATTTTCCTTCTCTGATAAGCATGTTTTATGTTTCTTTTGAGGAATGGTTATGAACACTTTATATTCTTTTAAAAATAATTCTTAAGTTTATTTCCATTCAATTTTTTTTCATTTTCTCAAAGAATTTATTTATCCTGGTCTTTAATCTGGGGTATGTGAACTTCATTTATTTATTTTATTTGGTTTGAGGAAGGAAGGAGGAAAGAAAAGAAGGAAGAAAGGAGAAAGGGAAAGAAAGAAGAATTTATGTATACTACATTCAATGCACTGTACTAAATTTGGGGATACAAATAGAAAGGGTGAACAATGGTCTCAAGGAGCTTACATTATGATGAGAGAGACAAGAGAGTGAAAGGTTTCAGATGCAAATCTGATGGAATGGTCTAATGGTCCAGAGATGAGGTGACAAAACAGACAGTAATGCTTATTTCATAATGGTATTTCCATTGATACAATCCTATCAGTTTCTGACCTTAGAAGATGTTATCATGCGAAGGACTTTGTTGAGAGGAACTTTCTTTTCTGCTTCTTCCATAGCTATGGCTCTAACATCTGCAGAAGCTTTTCAATAAGACTTGCTTCAGAGCATGATTTCTGTGGGAATTGAGTTAATGGCAGTGTTATTCACAAGGCTCGGGATCATGGCCCTGGTTTATCTCTATCAGCTTTCCAGAAGAAATGATTCTCTAAGGAGTGGTGAGTCTTCAACTTCTCTCATATATATTGCTTCCTGTCTTTTCCTTAGGTTGCCAGGCTACTTCAGCTATGCTGGCTTCTCTGTCCTATGAGTTGCAATTGGTTGACAGTTGGTAGGACTGACTGATCTCTTTTTCACAGGAGTTGACTATTCCAGTGATGGCTGTGGGTGTTGGGATAGAAGTAGAATCAATGGTCTGGGAGTTGAGGTCATGGATATTACTCTCAATAATGACTGGGGGTAGTGACCTAAACAAGTCTCACCATTTGAGGAACACTGCTGCTTCCCAGACTCTTGGGTTCAGAGTCCTAGACTGTCTCCATCAAAGCCTAAGAAGAGAAGGTGGTCAAGGTTGGCTGTGAATGATTTCTCTCATCTGTCCCTTTAGGTGACATACTACTTCAACTATACAGATTACTTGCTTTTTAAGTGGCAATTGGTTAGTAGTTTTGATAATCATATTTTAATATAATTGATTTCTTTTATCATTCTATATGCTTGTTTTAACAATCTGGGTAGCAGCTTCTGTGGGGGTATGAGATTCACCCACAGCCAGCACCCAGAAAGCTGCCAACAGCACAGGTTCTTTTGATCTGCTTAAGCAAGGTGAAGGGGTTGACAAGCTTACTTTTAATTCAAATACCAATATCATTCAAATATTATTCAGTTAGTTCAGGGGAAAAAGCCAGCACCCTGAACTTCAAAACAAAATGCAAACAAATTACAAACATCAACAGACTTTGTCTGATTCAAATCCCAGCACAGTTACCAGAGTTCAACAAAGTTTCAGCATCCGGGTTTACAAGCTGGAGGGCTCCTTAGCTACAGCTGCCTGGAGTCTCCTCATCAACACCATCTCCAGAGCCCCACACAAATGGCTCTGTCCTCCCTTCTTATAGGGCTTCAGACATCATCAAACATCATCTGAATCACCAGAGCTCAGGCTCTGGTGATTGGTTCTTGAGTTGGCCCCTCCCCTTAGGACCGTGAGATGTTCACATCCACATGGATTACATTAACACCTAATGGGGTTTGGACCTGGGGCTTAGCACCTAGTAAAGCTCACTGAGATAAATTGAATCACTCAAAGAAAACAAAGGCCATTCTGGTTACACTCCACCCCTTGTTCTAGGATACATAATTTAATCAGCCATATATCCTAGAACATACATTGGGATCCAATTACAAAGGAAACTAAAACATATCATTCATAATAAAGCAAAACATATCATTCAGTGACATTCCCAAATATTGGTTTACAATTCAAATGTGACCCACCCCTAGGTCCCAGCAAGATAATTTCTTCAATCAATCATTCCCAAAATAATTGTTAACTATTCAAATGTCCACCCCTAGGTCAAAGCAAGTTAATCTCTTAAGCTCATAAAGTGTCCCAATAAAGTGCTTCTTCAGCAGCACACTGCCATCGCAAGCTTTTTCCCAGTACCCTGAGGCACAGGCATGCTTTAGTTAGTAAAGTCCTAAAGCAAACAGACAAACAAATAGAGTTCTCTTGGGGATGTCTCCTCCCCAAACTGCCATTGCAGGCTTCCACATGGCACCCAAAGTCCCAATTTCAAAGAAAGAGTCCAAAGTTCTTTTAGAGTCTGTTCTCCCCATTAAGTTCCAGTCCCTGGTTCCAAGTCCGGAGGGTCTGCTGGACAATAAAGCCAACAGGGTGGGGTCCCTGGGGGTCCAAGGTACTTCCCCCACCCCAACAAAAACAAATCCATGCTTCCCTCCTGGATCCCAAGCAGCCCAAGCTAAAGGGACCAAAAAGGCAGACTCAGTGCCTTGCTGCAAAGTTTCCATATTGCTGGACTTCAGGCTCCTGGGTTCCAACTCCAGCTGGCCTCACCTGGCTTCTTCTGGAATCCCAATGTAGGTGGTTCCCCATCTTTGTGCTCACCTCACCAAAGTCAGCTGGAAAGCAGCTCACTGCTCTCACCTTTCCAAAGTTCTCATGCAGGCAGTCTCTTGGATCAATATTTTGGCAGCTGCTGTCTGCTTCTTCTTTCTCCTCACCAGCCCCTCCTGCCAAATCTGTAGGAAGGCCATTCTCCAAGTCTCCAAGGCCATTCTCCACTCCTGTTTCAAAACTCCGTATATAACAGAATCTCAAGACATTCACCCTTTCAACACAGTGCTCCGGGGCCAGGCTTATCAGCTTAAGCCCTGGGAAGAAGGGATTATCTCCTGCTCTGGGCCCCTAGGAAACCACCCCCAGTACTTCCACCAGCCTGTTTTCCTTCAGGACTTTGTTGCTCCTGAGGCTGCACAGAACCATAGCCACTCCAAGTACAAAGAGCAATCCAAAAACTGGAAAACATTCAACCAACCCAGTACCCCAACACGCCATGCTTCCTTGTTAAAGCCAGATCCTGCCGACTACACCATTTGTTTTAACAATCTGGCTAGCACCTTCTGTAGGGGTAAAAGATTCACCCACAGACAGCACCCAGAAAGCTGCCAACAACACAGGTTCTTTCAATCTGCTTAATTAAGGAAAGCAAGGTGAAGGGGTTGACAAGCTTGCTTTTAATTAAAATATCATTCAGTTAGTTCAGGGGAAGAAACCAGCACCCTTAACTTCAAAACAAAATGCAAACAAATCACAAACATCAACAGACAGAGTTTGTCTGATTCAAATCCCAACACAGAGTTACCAGAGTTCAATAAAGTTTCAGCATCCAGGTTTACAAGCTGGAGGGCTCCTTAGCTACAGCTGCCCAGAGCCTCCTCATCAACACCATCTCCAGAGCCCCACACAAATGGCTCTGTCCTCCCTTCTTATAGGGCTTCAGACATCATCAAACATCATCTGAATTACCAGAGCTCAGGCTCTGGTGATTGGTTCTTGAGTTGGCCCCTCCCCTTAGGACCGTGAGATGTTCACATCCACATGGATTACGTTAACACCTAATGGGGTTTGGACCTGGGGCTTAGCACCTAGTAAAGCTCACTGAGATAAATTGAGTCACTCAAAGAAAACAAAGGCCATTCTGGTTACAATGCTTCCTTCTCTTTTTTTTTTTTAAATTTTGAGAAGGGGTCCATAAGCTTCCCCAGACTACCAAAAGGGTTCATGATATCAAAAGGTATCCATGCTATCAGAGCAATCCCTGCTTGAAAGCATTGAGCCCACTCCTCTGCAGTAAATAGTTATCTACACATATTTATGTGGGAGTAGCTGAACCCCTAATACCCCTTTTATGGAGAGAATGCAGAAATGTGTACAGAGAATAGCAAAAATGAGCGTATTATGTACAAGGAGTCTAATTTTCCTCTTCATTAGATCACGACAACTTGTCCCTGTATTTGTCCATATTTGCTTTATGGACTCTATGTCAGTAAAGTAGAAGTGTCTGTAAAGGGAATTGGGAAAGAAATGTCACATGCTCTTCCTTATTTTTGTGTGCCTTAGTTGACAATCTCATGACTTTGCACTTAAAGAACTGTATATCCCTCCTAACTGGTATTTTCATCTGTAGATTCTTCTGTTTCTCCTGAAATCCTAGCTCAAGAGTAATTTTTTTTTAGTGATTCTATGAGCTCGTTACTCCCCTGTTGAGCAATCTTCAATGGATCCCCATTTCCAAGAAAGTAAAGTCCAGGCTCCTACGCCTAATTTTCATGACCCTCCATAACATAACCTAATCCTATCATTAATCTATTTTCTTACCAGTACAAATGCTAACCTTCAGCTAATCAGGATATTCTGCTGTCATTTTAGCATACACACTAACTACTAGCTTCTTTGTCCTTGAGCAGATTGTTTCTTCATGTTAACAAGCTCCTTCTATTTGCTGTCAAAATAGTAACTCTCCTGTAAAGGGTCACTCAAATTTCTCCTCCTCCAAGAAATGTTCAAGCATCACTATGCTAGTAATAATGGGATATCTGAATGAGCCTCCCTGAGACAGAATTTCCCCTATGAAAATAATACATCGAAAAAAACAGCCCTTATGGCACTAGAGTGGTAAGGGCTATTATGACAGGATGCTAAAAATGTTTTCACTATGTCCATTGCTTCTACTCAACTATTTTTCTTTGCCATAAGGTAGGTCCTACTGCAGATGGAGCAAAATTGGAATTTCTGAATATAAAAACAAATAAAAGGCATTAATGCAACATATTTAAAATAAATCAAATGAGATTGGTTGAACTATCTGACCTCTAATCTCCTTTGAGGTCTAAATCCCACTATTTTATCATTTTAGCTCTTAATTCTGCCCCTCATGAGGAACATTATGTACTTTCATTTTCTATAATCATTTGCATATGTGATTAAAATATAATAAGGAAGAAGATAATCTTATGAAGGGAGGAGCAGGGGTAGTACTTTCTATACTATTTTATTCCATACTATCTCCCGCATTACCATCTTGGACCCCTAGTGCCTTACAAATAACAGGTATTCAATAAAACCTTGCTGAATGATTGGATGAATGCCTCACCTGTCTTGATGATAGCATAGTTCCATACAGAGTTGGGGAAAATATGTCCAGGCCTTTATTATTATTATTATTCCATTCTATAGCAGAACACCATTGTCTCCTTTGTCTGATTTCTTAGTTCTTGGGATAAATAGCTATTACATAATTTTAAAGCGGGAAAGTATAATCATGACTTTTAATGCTAAATGCATTTGGAAGCTTAGATGGTAAGGACATATAATTTCTGCCACTTTCATGTTTATTTATGTATCATGTGAATTGTATTATGTTGGGTATTGTATGTATTATGTTTTATGTACTGTTGCCTAGAGCTTTTCTTATATAAACTTTTTTTTTCTTTTTCTTTCCACTATGATGCAACACAAGCCTTCTCCTTATTTAAAAGTAAAGGTTAGAAAGCAGTTTGCCTTGCTTCCTAGCTCAGAGAAGTTTTTTCTTAAAAGCAATGGATACTTTAAAAGAAACAAGGAAACTAGGAATTAAGACTACATAGAAGAGTAAATTATTTTTAACCTAGTCCAAAAGGAGAGTCAGAATTAAAGTGGCCAGTTACACTTTAAAGAAAAGCCTTAAAAAATTCCTGGAAAATAAAGACTTGTTCCCTTTACATATAAATCTACTATTAGGAAGTTGGAAAATGGCTTCTTTTCTGCTATGTGCTTTATTCTGATACTTTCTTATATTCCTGACATCATCCATGTGGCCACTCTAATGGTGCAGATCACAACCTATTCCAATCTTTCTAATCTTTTTTTTCAGTTTCGATCCATGTGCTTCCATAAATTCCCTGTCTCAATCTGTACAGAATGTTGGCTTTCCTCCTAGTCTTGATATTTCAGTGACACCAGTTCATCTTTGGCATTGTCCATGATACTTAACAAGCCCGTGTACCTTTTCCAGGCATATATTTTGAAGAGATCTTCAGTATTACTTCTCATATTTGTCAACATGCTGCAGCCTACTTTAACTCACTAGATATCTATACATTGGACTTTGCTCACTAGCAGTTTTACATTCTTTGGAAAGTTATGCATTCCTATAGAATAGACATCAGGAAAAAAGAGATCATAATGCTGCTTAAAGAAGTCTGATCTGGACTCCACAATTACCATTCTTCTTTGATCTTATCAATTGATTGGCCCTTATGAATTTCACAGGCACATTACACAGAGAGACATAACAAAATTAAAAGATTTATAGTTGAAAGGAACCTGAGAGTCCATCATGTTCAACACCACTTTCTTTTTCCAAATAAGGAAACTAAAACACAGTCAAGTGATTTGCCCAAGGTCAAATAGCTTATAAATATTTGAGTCAGGATTATAACCCAGGTATTCTTGATTCAAAGTTCACTTCTCTATCCACTACATTCAGCACTTGTGTTTAAATCATGTTCTGGAGACCTCTGATCAAAGATTTACTTTTGGTAGTATATCTTGTCTTTAAAATGTATAGAATACTCAAAATAATTTATCAGCTCTTCTATGTAAGTGAGATAATGGTAGCTGCAACCTATCCTTACCTGGCAATTTTACATGACTTGTCCATGTTCCTCCATATGTTCCCCACCGAGGGGGACAGGATTTGCTTCATTGTTTTTCTTGGCATCACAAAGCTGCTAGTGGAGAACATGGACTATTGCTTCGTTATGCTTCGCTCTTAATACTTATGTATCTTTTATTGCTCTCTTGCATTTTTTGGAGAGCACTCTTTTTTTTTCTGTTTTTACCCCATAGTTCATATAACCATATACCCCTTCCTTACCTTTTGGGTAAATCAGCCATTGAAAAACCATTCATTCCATACTATGTTCTTGATATTTCCTATGCTAAGTGTGGGGAACATAAATATGAAAGCAATATAGTCACATATACACAATTCTGCTTGCCATGGAATATACATCCTATTAGAATATTAGAAAAATGCAAAAACACAAAAAGTTGCATTTTTTAAAAAAATGTGCTGAGGCTATGAATTCTTTTCTTTGATCCCCCTCAGAGAACATACTTGCCTTCTTTGGAGTGTAGCCCTGTGGGTATTATTTGAGATTTAAAAAAAAAGATGTTTATATCTATCTCTATATATACATATGTACATACATACATACATACACACATAAATACATGAACACAAATGTTTGTATATGTATGTATGTGTATATACACATACATAAAATTTATGATTTGCCATAGTAAGAAGGTTGTTTCAATTCAATATAGAAATGGAACTTGACCATGTCTAAAAACTAGTATAGTATAGTATGGTATGGTATGGTATGGTATGGTATGGTATGGTGTAGTGTGGTGTAGTGTGGTGTGGTGTGGTATGGTATGATATAGTATGATATGGTGTGGTGTGGTGTGGTGTGGTGTAGTGTGGTATGGTATGGTATGGTATGGAATAGTATAGTATAGTATAGTATCAATACATTGGAAATTCTTTTTTCCACTAACATAGATGAGCATATGGACAGTAGACTAGGGGCACTGAAAAGTCAAGTGACTTCCCCGCAATCACAAAACCAATATATATCAGAGGCAGTACATAAACTGAAGAACTTTCTAACTCTAAGGCTGACTTTTTTTCTTCACAATAATGTCATATTTATACTTGGATTTAGGCTAATGACTTTTAGCATATAAAATGTCACAACAATTCTATGAGCTAGCATATGTTAATATTCCTATTTTATGGATGAGAAAGTGGTGAGGGTGATTATGTAGCTTGCCCTAGTAGTAAGTTATCCATCGAAAACTGAAACGCACTAGGTTTTCTAATTCTAAATGCGGTTCTCTTCTCACTGCCCCAGACCATCAATATCTGTATAAAAATATAGGGGAGATTTGTGTTGCTTTCAGTAAGGGCCTCTTTTGCAGAAGAGAGGGCACAAAGAAGTTTTCAGAATTAAACTGATGTTTATAGAAGGAGGCTTTTTCCCCCAACATGAGGCCTTCTATCGACAATATATTTGAAATCCTGCCAGTCTACTTGGATTCCTCTATCTGCAGGACAACACAGGTGTCTGTGTGCCATTTAACAGCTTTCAGGTGAAATAATGGAGCATGTGAGACTTTGAGTTGACATCCAGCATTCTGCTAAAAAATATGGCCTGTTTCTTCATAAGGAAAGCTTCTTGTTGTTAACAGCTTTTCCTGTTTTCTTTCAATGCCTGCTTAAGGGAGATGGGCAAGTAATGTTCATAATTTCTTGTGCCTAAAAATTTAGCTGTTTATTTCTCTTTGTTTAAAAATGAAGGGTTTTATTGAAGTTGAGTGATACATAGATATTATTAAGGACTTTCTTTTCATGATTAATCTTTTTTTATGGAATGGAATAAAACCTTTTTTGCACATTGTATTTAACAGAACTCAGTAACAAACAAAACTCACATTATTGTTGATTACAATTGACATGACTAATTATTCATTTTTCCTCTCTTAGCACATGTGCAGGATTCCCATGTACCAGGTGGACATAATTAGGTCGGAATGTGGTTTGGCAGACAGAGGATTTGCTATTGGCTCCATTATTCCTCTACTCAATCCTCACGGAAAAATGAAAGACAATGCAGTCATACTGAAAAAGTTTTCCAAAATAGTTTGATAAAGAACTCTTGTTAGACACATACAAATACATGCTCAAAGCTCTCATCTGGTGGTTTCTATTAAGGAAAATGAAGTTCATTTTAGACAAAGAGCTATTTGTAAAACATATAAGAAATGCATCAAGACAGAAAAGACCATAAACATGTAGCTGAAAGGGACCTTATTGATCATCTTGTCTAATTCTCTTATTTTATATGTGAGGAAACTGAGAACGAAGGAGAATAATTGTCTCATCTAGAATCTATAAACCGAGAGAGTTGCTTTGGAATACGGAGAGGTTAAATGACTTGTCTTTATTTTCACATAGGGAATAATTGCAACAATTACAATTTGAGCCTAGATTTTATTAATTCAAATTCACTTTTTTCTTCATTATATCATCCTTTGTTTAAGAATATGTCAAATGTCTATTTAGGTGTGACCAATTATAGATTTCCCATTATTCATTCCTCTGGGTAAGGAAGTGCTTTTCACAAAACTTAACCTACCTACCATATTCTGAATGTCATCCATTGAACTGAGTAGGTCCTATACAACAAAACAATGGAAGGATATCAGTAAGAACCATGTAAGATGAGAAGGTATAATAGGGTTGTGATTTGCAATGACAGAAAAATCACCCTCATTGATGTAGCATCTCCATTCACTAAAGTATAAAAAGGATTTAATAAGGAACTCATTAGACCCTACTGCATATTGTATCTGAGATAGCTTCTTACTCTGTTTACCTTTTGTCTTGGTTCTATTACTTAATAATAAATAGTAGTGATAAAAACAATAACATAAATTTCCCAAAAAAAGCTTTCTCAGAAGCGTTCTGGAAAGGAGTTGTTGCAAATATTATTGTCCTCAATTTTTCCAAGAGTAATAAGAGAGGCTCTATGAGCTTAAATGGATGACCCACTCATGTTTTCACAACTATTTAAAATATGCTGGGATTCAACTCGGTCTTGACTTCAAATCTAATGCCTAATCCAGGCATCTTGTCATTTCTTTTCCATCTGTGCTTCTGATTCTTTAGTCTTAGTTATCATGGCCCCAGTTTCCCATTTTCTTTTTATGTATTGTCTTCCCTCATTAGAATGTAAATGTCTTGAGGCCACAGATTATCTTTCTTTTTGCTCATATTTGTGTCTCAGATGCTTAGCAGAAAACCTGACACTTAGTAATGCATGTTAGTCATTTATTTATGATGCTATGATTACATTTCAAAATTCATTGTCAAATAATGCAGGCATACATTTTGCTTTGATAGCACAAACTTCAAGCTTCATATACAAATAATCTTGGTTTAATAATTATGGTCACAGCCCCATATAAAATAACATTTTTTTAATTCAGTGGCTTTTCTTGCTGGAAATGTTATTTCACAAACTACTATTAAAATATAATTTCAATAAATGACTTCTTATATTTTGTAAATGGTATTGATCAAAGTATATCAATGTTCCTCAATGACCTTTAATTTTGGAAGAGTGTTAGTTAATTCAGAAATTTTGGTATGCCATCATTATATTAGGCATAATTTTGTTAGAAAAGTCAATGGTAGTTTTGAGTATGAATTATTTATTTAAAAGTAGAAACTAGCATTTGACAAATTAAATACTCTTTTCTGTGAGACAGACATAGATTTTGAGTAGATTTGGTAGGATAATACGTAAAATTTTCATTAAGGAAATCTTATTTTGGTAAAGAATTTATAAAATACCAGTGGTAGAATCCTGGACTCTGGATTGTGTTCAAGGCCTGAATTGATGAGTGAACTGAAAGAAATCATAGCTGAAGGAAATCTCTGACCTTCATAATTACTACATAAATATAAGAAAGAAATCCTGAATAAATCAACAAAATATGGATAACTAAGAAACTGTTAGAAATTCCAAAGCAAATGGGTAATTTTGAACATATATTTAACTTGCAGTTGTAGGTAGGGGTGGGTGGAATGTCTCATACTTTTAGAATAGTATACATTATTCAAAATGAATATCTTTAAAGGTGAAGAAAATAGAAATCTAAATATGTAAATGACTTATTTATATGAAGAACCAAAGGGAAATGATATAGTGATGTGCTAATGGTGATTTTTAAAATATGTTCTTTGATGATGTAGTTATAAGTGACAGTTCTGCAATATGGAGTCATTTAGATTAAGTAATCCTAATGAATATAAATATATAAGTAATGATGGGCAGTCTGTACTTTTCTACTGTCCTGACTTTTTCTCACTCTCTTTGAAACATGTAGATTATTGCAGTTCCTAAACTGACAAAGCTCCAGATCAAGGAAGTACACAGGAATCCATTTCTGGGATGCCCAAATATGAATTCAGACACTCACCCAATTTATGGTCCTCATTAGGAAATTCCAGCACCTGAGTCTGGTATCAATAAGTGACCTGGGAATTTCCCTATGGTACCTGTTCTCAACGAAGTCCATCTTAAGGGATAAAACTTCCCTGCTCAGTTCCTATTTTGAGCATGCTTTCCTACCAAAATATTTCTATTATTTATGCCTCCCTAATATGAGCAGCCCTAGCCCTGCACTGCTAAATCTTGGCTGTTTTGTCATGGTGTGTGTGTGTGTGTGTGTGTGTGCGCGCGCGCGCACATGTGCATGCTTCTATTTTTGCCTACTTGCTGTGCTGCATAATAACAATGCCAATAGTTGTACTAGGTTTCCAAATACAATTTTCTGTAAGACCTCAAACCCAGGTCTTTGCTCTAACCTGAGCCACGAAGCCAAATAGAACAGGACAGAAATACCTAATGCAGAAATAGAAATGATATTGTAATCTGGCCCTAGAGGAAAGAACTAAAATGGAAATATGGAAATAGTAGAGAGGCAGCTTTTAGCTTTGCCATAAAGACAGGAGACAATTCCTAACATTCCAAGATACCCCCCAATTGGAATGGATTACCTCATGAGCTACCAGGTTCTCCTTCAGTGGAAGTTTTAAAATAAAATTCAAATGATTTTGTAAAGTATACTACTCATTAATTATAATAACTCACATTTATATAGAATTTTAGGATTTGTAAAACTTAAGTACATTATCACATTAGATACTTAAAACTTAGAGGGAGTTATGTGGCACAGTAGTTTTACAGTAGATTTAGAACCATGAAGAACTGAGTTCACATCCAACATCAGAGATTTACTAGCTGTTTTATAACCGCAAAGTCTCTTAGCCTTTCTGAGCCTCAGTTTACTCATTTTTAAAATGAAGGGTGATGGGTTAATAGCTTCTAAGTCACTTTACAGCTTAAAATTCATAAACCTATTAAAAATTTTGTGAATTAAGTGCTGTAGATATTTTTATCTCCAGGTTACAGATGTGGAAAATGGGGCATATAGAGGGAAAGTAATTTGTCCAGCATGGCATATACTAAGAATTTGAATTCTGGTCTTCCTGACTACACGTTCAGCAATCTATCTACTCCCCTAGGCTTCTTTAGGCATCAAATGAACTAAATGGCCTCTGAGATCCCTGACAACTCTGATATTTTTTGATCATACTTTGATTTCAATGTGGGCTCACTGATGTAAGTACTTCATCCTCCAGTGTACATAGTTGTTCTTGCATATCTTCTGATCCCTCTTATCTCTGTCCTTACAGAAGTGCTCCAAAGATGGCCTATAGATTGCTTTGGAAGCTTCCCTTTTGCTCTTTACTATTATCCAGACAACCCAAAACATTTAGCTTTTTTTCTGTTCCCTCATCACTGTATTACGTAACCGGCAAATCTCTTTTTCTGCTCAAATATGTCTCAGGTTACATCCTTTAGATCAGTAATAATTTTTTTCCTTTTTAAAAATCATTGTTCTGTTTTACTAGAAATGACTTATAAACAGTTATTACTTTTTAAAAAGGACATTACCAGTAAAATTTTGGAGACAAAATAACAAGGATAAGATGAACTATACTACAGGGATGTTGTTACTTTTCTTGTTTATAGGATCATAGGTTTCCAGCTAGAAGCAATCTCAGAGGTCCCTGAGGTCAACTTTACTCATTTTATATATGAGGAAAATGAGACAGAGAGAAGTGAAATAATTTCCCTAGCATCATGCAGCAAGGCCAGATTAGGACTCAGGTCTTCCTGAATCTAAGTCCAGAGTTCTGTTTACTATACAAGATAGCTATGCTTTGAGGATGTTCCTGCTCATACCAAAGGAACTATTGAACCCCTTCATCTTCCCCAGTTAAGATAGTTTGGGCTCCCATTTTGTTATGCTAACCCCATACTGTGCTTCCTGATTGTACCTTCAAGTGCTTCCTCTTCTTTGTCCACCCCACCTTTCAAGCCTTCAAGTGACATCTATTTCTTATGCTAATAACTCACTAATGCACTAAGTATTATGTCATGCCTTCATGCTTTAGGACTATACTAGTCTTTCATTTGAGAGCATTCCATTTGAATATACTGTATTTAGTCTGGAAACACTATTTTTTTTCCTTGCATTTTCTTCTTTTTTGAGGGAGGCAGTCTGGCATTAGTCTGAATCTCTCATTTCATCGATGTGCTGAAGTACTTTTGTGAAAAATCCCTCCACTTACTTAGATTACCAAGTATTCTATTACCTATAGTCTTAAAGAGTTACCTGCAGCACTTAGATGTCAACTGCACATCATCACAAAGCTAATATGTTCTGAACAGGAACTGAACCTAGCTCTTTCTATCCAACACAACTAATTGCACGTTGCCCTTATGTTTCTTTAAAAAAAAGGAGTCCTTCTAATGTCCATAATAAAGTCCATCTATCTGAGATTGATATTTAGCAGCCAGGGGACTGATTTAACTCTAAAATCATATCATGCAGGACTATGTAGTTTTCACAAATAATAATTGATTTTCTAGGGTTCTTCAATTATAACATCATATTATAGGCAAATTATATATAATGTATATATATATATACATATATATGTGTGTGTATATCTATCTAAATATATATCTATAATATATATGTGTATATATATATATATAGTTTCCTTATTACCTATGTCTATTACTTTCTTTAAAGACCTTTTATTACTATAAGCTAGCATTTCTTGTACAGTGCTGAATAATAGTGGTGATAGCACAGATCTTTTGCTTCACCCCTGATCTTATTGGGAAGACTTCAAGTTTATGTCCATCTTGGATATTATTGATCATTTTAAGAAAAGTTCTATTGATTCTTATGCTTTTTCTTGTTTTGAATGGTGTGAGTGTTGTATTTTTAAAGGCTTTCTCTGCATGTACAGATAAAACCATACAATTATTGTGGTTTTTGTTCTTGATATGGTCAGATATACTGAATGTTTTCCAAATATTTAACCAGCCTTAAATTCTTGGTATAAATCCCATGCAGTTATAGGATATAATCTTTATAAAAAATTGTTATAATCTCTTTTTTGTATTGTATTTAAATTTTTTACATCAATATTCATAGAAGAAATTGGTTTATAGAATTCTTTCTCTGTCTTTACTCTTCTTGGATTGGGTAAAAATCCATATGTGTGTCATAAAAGGAATTGTTTAATGTGTTTTCTTATTTTATGTAATATTTTTAGTTTTTAACATTGATTTCTACAAGATTTTGAGTTACAAATTTTCTCACTATTTCTACCCTGTCTGCCATTCCAAGATGGCATAAATTCTAATTGCCCCTTTCCCCAGTCTGCCTTCCCTTCTCTCACCCAACTCCCCCCTCCATCTCCCTTCTCCTTACTTTCTTGTAGGGCAAGATGGATTTCTATATCCTATTACCTGTATATCTTATTTCCCAGTTGCATGTAAAAACAACTTTTTTTAAACATTTGTTTTTAGAACTTTGAGTTATAAATTCTCTCCCTTCTTCCCTCACTACCCACCCTCCTTGAGAAGGCAAGCAATTCAACATAGGCCACACATGTATCATTATGCAAAACACTTCTATATCCATCATGTTGTGAAAGACTAACTATATTTGCCTCTGGCATATCCTGTCCCCTTCATTCACTTTTCTCCCATGACCCTGTCACTTTTCAAAAGTGTTTGCTTTTGACTTCCTCCTCCTCCAATATTCCCTCCCTTTTATCATCCCCCTCTCCTCCTTATCCAGTTCCCCTGTACTTTCTTGTGTGGTAAGATACCCAATTGAGTGTGTATATTATTCCCTCCTTAAGCCAAATCTGATGAGAGCAAGATTCACTCGTTCCCTTTTACCTACCCTTTCTTCCTTTCCAATACAACAGCTTTTTCTTGCCAATAAAAGCAATTTATTAAGACTCCTTTTCATTTTTTTAAATAGTTTGTATAGTATTAAAATACATAGTTCTTACTTGTTTGGTAGAAGTAACTTGTAAATCAATCTGGTCCTGGTGATTTTTTCTCAGGGAGTTCATTTTTCATTTCTTCCCCTAAGACGGGATTATTTAAATATTCTTTTCTTCTGTTCAACTAAGCAATTTATATTTTTTCTAAATATTTATCCATTTTACTTCGATGGTCCATTTTATTGGCATATAATTGAAGAAAATAAAGAAAATAATTACAAATGATCTTATTTAATTTTCATTGGTGGTGTATTCACTCTTTTTTTATTCTACTAATTTGATTTTCTTCTTTCTTTTTAAATCAAATTAGGTCATGGTTAATGTGCTATTTTTTTTCATAAAGGCAGTTAGAAGTTTTATTTATGAATTGCATGTAATTTTTTAGCTTCCAATTTTATTAATCTAGCCTTCAATTTCCAGGATTTCATTTTTGGTTTTTAATTGGGGACTTCTTATTTGTTGTCTTTCTAGTTTTGTTTTCACTGCATATCTAAACCATTGATCCCCCTTTTCTCTGTTTTATTGACATACATATTTAGAAATATTGATTTTCACTTAAGTACTGTTTTAGCTGCATCCCAAAAAAATCAGAGTTTTTTTTCATTGTTCTCAACTTCTTTAATGCAATTAATGACAGTTTATGTGATTTGTTTTTTTTTCCAGTAATTCCTTAAAGTTAAATGATTTTGTTTTCAATTAACTTTTGATCAAGGCTTCTATCACCCATTATTAAATATGATTTTTATTGCATTATCATCTGGAAAAGATGTATTTATTAATTCTACTTTTATGAATTTGTTATGGACTAATACATGGTCAATTTTGGGGAAGCTGTAATAGAGAAAAAGATATACTCCTTTCTATTCCCATTTGTTTCTCTCCAGAGATCTACCAAACCATTTTTTTAAATATTCTATTTATCTCCATGACTTCTTCCTTGTTTTTTTTTTTATTTTATGCTTAGATTTATCTAACTCTGAGAAGGGAAAGTTGAAGTCCACCCCTAGTATACTTTTATTGTTTATGTCCTCCTAAAATTATTTTAATGTGTTCATTAAGAATTTGGAGCGTGAAGAGAGGGAGCGTGCCGAGCGTGAAAAACGTGAAGAAGAGCAGCGAGAGTATCAGGAGCATGTCAAGAAACTAGAAGAAGTGAAAAGGAAAAAACGCCAGAGAGAAATGGAAATTGAAGAAAGAGAGCATCGTAGAGAAGAAGAGAGGAGGATAGCTGACGATTCACTTTCTAGAAAGGACACTCGTTGGGGTGATAGAGACTCTGAAAGCACTTGGAGAAGAGGTCCTGAAGTAGAATCAGAATGGAGACGTCCACCAGAAAAGGAATGGTGGCGTGGAGAAGGTTGTGATGAGGAGAGGTCTCTTCGAAGAGATGAGGACCGACCAAGACGTGCAGGAGATGACGAAGAAAGAGACTCTATAAGAACAGATGAAGACCGAATTCCCCGACTGGCACGGATGATGATAGGCCCCTTAGACGTGGTGCTGATGAAGATAGATTCCCTCGTCGTGGGGCTGATGATGACCGACTTTGGTGCAATACAGATGATGACTGACCTCCCAGACGGGGTCTAGATGAAGACAGGGGAACGTGGTGTTCTACAGATGATGATAGACCACCTAGGCGAGGACTAGATGATGATAGAGGAAACTGGAGAACATCTGATGAGGACAGAGGTCCCAGGAGTGGAATTGATGATGATAGAGGACCTAGGCGTGGTGTTGATGAGGAAAAGTCATCTTGGCGCAACACAGATGATGATAGGGGTCCTCGGCATGGCATGGATGATGATAGGGGTCCAAGGAGTGGCATGGATGATGATAGGGGTCCAAGGCGTGGCTTAGATGATGATAGAGGACCTTGGAGAAACACAGATGATGATAGAATTTCCAGGCGTGGAGATGATGATAGGGGAACTTGGCATAATATGGATGACGATAGACTCTCTAGACGTGGTGAAGATGACCGAATTCCCAGGCGTGGTGATGATTCAAGACCTGGTCTTTGGAGACCAGTTGGCAAACCAGGTGGCTGGAGAGAGCGAGAGAAAGCAAGAGAAGAAAGCTGGGCTCCACCTGGAGAGTCTAGGCCATCAGAAGACCGTGAATGGGATAGAGACAAAGAAAGGGATAGAGACCAAGATCGTGAAGAAAATGATAAAGAACATGAAAGAGAGAGAGATGGAGATCGTGAAGATCGTTTCAGGCGGTCTAGCGATGAAGCTGGATGGAGAAGACCAACTGAGGAAGCCTCAAGTTGGAGAGATTCTAATCGCCATGATGAATGGGATAGAGATGACCATCGTGGTTGTGACAGAGATGATCGAGGAGGAAGAGACTTAAGAGATCGACGAGATGATAGAGACAGAAGAGGGCCCCTAAGGCGTGAGCGTGAAGAAACAAGCTCCTGGAGACGCACTGAGGAAAGATGATCGAGCTGAAGAGCGTGAGATTCCTCGTCGAATTCCTCCTCCTGCTCTTTCAAGAGACCGAGAAAGAGAAGGTGAAAAGGAGAGGGGGGGGCTCTTGGAGAACAGAAAAAGATCGAGAATCCCAAGAATCTCTTCGTGGAACGAAAAATGAGACTGATGAAGATGGATGGACCACTGTACGACGTTAAATCTCAAGAGAAACACAGTTTAAACTGGTGTTTTATCAGAGGTTTGATCACATTCAAGGATTATTATATTTGTGCTTAAACCATTCTAAATTGGATTTCTTTAACTAATGTTGTTTCACCATAACATGAAAAGCATGAATTTGTATTAATCCTATATAGATTGATCATGCATTGTATCTGCAGCAGGAAGTTGGAAAACTGAATGGCATTTTCTGAAATTTAAAGTGTTGCATTATTTCACTGATCATTTGTTTACAAGAAAAATTTTTTAAAACCCACAAAATTTAAAATGTGAATCCTTCAGGTATTGAGTAGCACATATATATCTCAGTATAAAACTGATCTCTTTTCTTTTCAATTTCAAAATATCTAGTCTTATTTTGGAATGAGGTAAGGTTCTGTCATAGAAAAATGTATTTGAGTATCTTTAAAGCAGTGGTATTGAAAAAAACAGCTGAAGCAATTTTCATTTACACTAGAGCTGTTGTTTGAAACATACCTTGAAACAGGCTTTTTGAGGTATTTATTATCTGAATTTACATAAGGTTTTAGGTTCACATTAAATGCAGTAAACATGAACATTGGATACAGTGGGGTTGTCTGTAGGTTTTACTTGAACGCTGGTGGATTTGGAACAGTTTGAAGTCATTGTTCTAATGAAATATGAGTACTGCTGATGTGTGAAACCAGAAAAATACAGCTTTTAAATGGAAAGCATTGGGTGAATCTAGTGCTGAGTTTTTTCTGTTGCCAATAGCAAACTGCTTTTCCATTAATGGAGAATTCATGCCTTTCAAGCATTTTAAATGACAATATTTATAAATGTGTGGCTTTGGAGGAATTGTTTAAATTCTTTTCCTAATTTCTTTTGTCTTCAGAATAGATTCTTTCAGCAAGTACTTTGTAGTAATGACTGTGTTGACTTCAATTTTGAAGTGTAGTAGCCATGTTAATTATTAACTCTTTGGTCTTACTGAAAGCCAACACAGTACTTGCTGCTGTGTTTTTTCTTCAATGATAAATAAAATACTTACAGAATTAAAAAAAAAGAATTTGGATACTATGCAATTTATTACATATGAATTTAGTATTGATATTATTTCATTTTCCATTGTGCCTTTTAGCAAGATGTAGTTTCCCTGCTTATCACTTTTAATTTGGTCATATTTTTTGTTTTATCTCAGATCATGGTTACTACCAATGCCTTTTAAAAATCAGCTAAAGCATATTAAATTCTTCTCTATATCCGTATATTAACTCTGTGTGACTCTGTTTTAAGTATGCTTCTATAGATATTATATTGTTGGATTCAAGCTTGTAATCCATTCTGCTACCCACTATTATTGTTGAGGTCATCCCATTAATATTCTCAATTATGATGTTGTATCCTGCACTTCCCTCTCTTTTATTTTTTTTTCCTGTTCATCCTTTTATTCTTGATTTTATCACTTACCTCCTCTAAAATCCATTTTACTTTTGACTGCTGCCTTCTTTTATCTGCCCTCCCTTTTTATACCACAAACCCTTTTCTTTTCCCCTTCCCCTCCAAATTCCCTGTTAGATAAGATGCATTTCTAATACCAATTGAATATATTTTCCCTCTTTTAACAAATTTATACATGAATGAGATTCAACCATTATCATCCTCCCCCTCCCATTCAATCCATCCATTGTAAAATCCTTCTCTGTTAAACTTTTTCATGAAATGATTTTCCACATTCTTTCTCTCCCTTCCTGTTTCTCCCAGGGCATCCCTCTTTTTCACATATGCATTTTTTTATATCATTGCAATATAATCACCTCACTCTCACACCTTCTTTCTATTTCAAATCATTCTGTCATAATAATGATAAACTTTTTAGAAGATACATTAATCTTCTTCCCAAATAGAAAAGTAAACAGATTAATCTTATTGAGTCACTTACAATTTCTTTTTCATTTCACCTATTTATACTTCTCTTGATTCTTATATTTGAAAGTTAGTATTTCTACTGAGCATTGGCCTTTTCAGAAGGACTGCTTGAAAGTCCTCTGTTTCATTAAATATCCATTTTTTCCCTTGAAAGCTTATACTTAAGTTTGCTGTTAGGTTATTCCTAGTTGTACTTCCAGCTCTTTTGCTTTCTGAAATATGATATTCTAAGCCTTCTGCTCCTTTAAGGTGTTAGCTGATAAATCTTGTGTGAACCTGACTGTATTAGAATGATTTATTTCTGGTTCAAAAAATATTTTCTCTTTGATTAAGTGGCTTTATAATTTGTCTATAATATTCCTGAGATTTTTTCATTTTAGGATATCTTTTAGGTGTTAATTAGTAAATTATTTCAATTTTCATTCTACATTTTGGCTGTATGACATCAAAACAACTTTTATTGGTAACTTATCAAAATATGCCCAAACTCTATCTTTGATCATGCCATTCAGGTAATGCAATAAATCTTAACATATGTCTTCTCAATCTATTTTCCAGGTCAGTTGTTTTCCCACTGAGGTATTTTGCATTTTCTTCTATCTTTTATTTTATTTTAATTTTTGTTTCTTGATGTCTCATAGTGTCTCATCCACTTCCCTAATTCAAACTTTAAAGTATTTTCTTCAGTGAAGTTTTGTGTCTCTTTTTCTATTTGTGCAATTCTCCTTTTTAAGGAGTCATTTTTAAGGTATTTAAGATGATTTATTTTTATTTTTAAGGTATTAGTTTCTTCATTATCTTTTGTGCTTCTTTTACCTAGCTGTTAATTATCATTTTTTATAATTTTCTTCTTTGCTTTCATTTTTTCTTCTATTATTCCTATTGGTTTTTTTAAATAAAATGTTAGCTCTTCCAGGAATTCTTGTTGGGCTTCTATTGAATTCACTTTTTTTTCCTTTGTGGCTTTAATTGTAGGTATTTTACATTCATTGTCTTCTTCTGAGATTGTATCTTGATCTTCTCTGTCACCAGAGTAGCTTTTTATTGTCATTATTTTTATTTGCTTCTTTTCTACCTTATTTCTTGATTTTGAATTTTATATTAATTCTGGGCTCTGCTCCCTGTGTGATGGGGCAAGGGGACATTATCTTATGCTTCTGTTCTTTTCACACTACTATTTTTAGAGCTTCTTCTGGCATTTTGGCAGTTTTCAATGTTTCCAAGATGCTTTGATCTGGGGAGAGGTGTGTTTACTACTTGGTCTGTACTTCTGTCTTTACTATGAAAAAGTAATTCCTTGGGATTGATATTGATACCACTCCTTAGGGTTCTTGATCTCTTTTAATTAGAAGTAATATTACCTTTCAGGGCTTCCAGTCCAATTTGGCTTAAATACTGCTCTCTGCCCTTAAACAATTTCCCAGATGAGGACATAGGCAATGGTGTTGCTAAATGGTTACCCTTCAAGGTTCTCACTTTCTTCACTAAAAGTGCTCCTCTATGCCCTTGAATTATGACCCAGAGGTAGGTATAGGCACTGGAAGTGTCAAATAACATCTGGTCCAACATTCAGGGCCAGCACAGGGATACTTTGTAATATCTTTCTGACTATTTGACAGCTATCCTAACCACCTTTGGCTTCAGAGCTCCTGATGATTTTAATGCCTCTTTCACTACTACCTACCTCTACCACTGGTGTTTTCATTCACATGGATTCCAGGATAGCCTTCACTCCCATGTCAGTGGTTACTCTTTCACAATCCCTATGTTATCTTGGGCTGGAACAATTTTACCTATGACTTTTTGTTGACTCTGCTACTCTAGAATTCCATTTGAGTGCCATTTTAAAGTTGTTTGGGCCAAGATGATGGATTAAGCAGCAAATTGCCATAACTCTTCCATATTCACCTCCAAACAACCACAAAATAGTGCACCAAAAAATCCTTTAACAACAGAAACAGCAAAAAAAGTTGGAAGCAAACAATATTTGAGTCCAAGACACTTGAGAAAGTACCAGGAAATGTCTTTCTCTCTTGGGTAAAAGGGGAGCACAGGCCAGGACAGGAAGCATCCCAGCAAGTCATTAGCAAACACCACCTCAACAAACCAGTAACAGATTCTGAGTCCCAGTGTGGTGGAGAAGGCAAACACCAATACCAGAACCCTCCACATGCTTCGGCATAGCCAACAAAATTGGCAGACTCCAGCTCTGAGAACCACCACATTCTTCAGCATCACCCAGTGCAAACAGGCATGCTCCAGTGGCCAGGCTACCATGTGCTTAAGCATAGCCTTGAAAATACATGGAAAGATCTCACCTGTCTTGGAAAATTCCAGACACCAGGTGTAGGTAAGCTGCTAGACCCCTACAGCCTCCAGTAGCACCAGCCAGACTCCCCCATAAGATTTCAGTGTAGAATCAGACACAAGGGTTCCCCATGGACTTCAGTACATTAGTGCACCCCCAGGTAAACAGCCAGAGCCTGTATCTTCTGGCACGAGAAGCCTGAAACATTGCCCCATCCATACTGGGATCAGAGCTCAAATTAAAAGGAAAAGAAAAAGACTTGTAAAGATTAGCAAAAAAGCACCAAAAAAAAATCTGACCATAGAAAGCTATCATGGTGACAGGGAGAACTGAGACACAAACTCAGAAGAGGGCAACAATGTCAAAACACCCAGTGGTAAAACCCCCTCAGAAAAACAGGAAAATGTCTCAAGCCCAAAAGAATTCATGGAGGAGCTCAAAAAGGAGCTTAAAATCATGCAAGAGAGGCAAAAGAAAAAGTGTGAAAAGAAATGAAAGCAATGCAAGAGAATTAGGAAAAAGAACAATAGTGTGGAAAAACAGAACAAATACTTAAAAAGTAGAATTGTTCAAATGGTAAAGGTGATATAAAAATCCACTGGGGAGGTGGGACTACCTAAAAAGGACAATTGGCCAAATGAAAAAGGAAGTACAAAATCTAACTGGGAAAAACAACTCCTTAAAACTTAGAATTTGACAAGTAGAAGCCAAAGACTCTATGAGACATCTAGAATCAATCAGACAAATTTAAAATAATGAAAAAAATAGGAGAAAATGTAAAAGCCTCATAGGAAAAACAAATGACCTGGAAAATAGATCCAGGAGAGCTAATGTCAGAGTCATACCTAAAAGCCATCAACAAAAAGAAGACCTGAACAGTATTTTTCAATAAATTATCAAGGAAAATTGCCCTGATATCTTGGAACCAGATGGCAAAATAGGACATTGAAAGAATATACCAATCAACTCAGGAAAGAGATCTCAAAATAGAAACTCCAAGGAACATTATAGCCAAATTGTAGAATTATTACATCACGCAAAAATTACTACAAGTAGCCAAAAAGAAACAATTCAAATATCAGGGAGCCAAAATTAGTACTACAGAGGACTTAGCAGCTGCAACATTAAAGGATCAGAGATCACTGAACATGATATTGCAGATGGCAAAGGAGCTAGGACTACAACCACAAATCACCTATCATGTGAAAATAAGCATACTACTGCAAGAGGTGGGTGAGGTAATTCAATAAAATAAGAGGGCTTCAAGTTTTCATAAGGAAAAGACCAGAATTGAACAAAAATATCTTTAATGACAATATGCAAGAGAATCCTAAAAAGGGAAAAAAGAAAACATATGGGTTTCAATGGAGGTGAACTGTTTTCATTGCTACATGGAAAGATGGTTCTTGTAATTCTTTTAAAAAATGTACCACTAATGGTATAGGTAAAAGGAATTTACATAGACAGTGGGTATAGGTATAAGATGAATTTGACAAAATGACATAAAAATAATTAAGTCATGCAAAAGAGGAGTACAGTAGGTGCAGAAGGAAGATAGAGGTAGAATGGGTAAATTATTTCACTTGAAGAGGCATAAAAAACCTATTATAGAGGAAGGAAAGATAGGAGGGTGAGTGATGGGCATAACTGGAACATTACTCTCATCAGTATTGGCTCAAATAGGGAATAATACACACAATCACTTAAATACAGAAATCTGTCTTACTGGACAGGAAAGAAGGAAGGGAGGAGATTAGGTAAAGTCAATGTGGCTGAATGAGGGGGACAGAAGGGAAAGAGGGCAGACCATGGGATGTGGTAGACAGAAACAAAACACTGGAGAGAAGTGAAAGGGTGAAATGGGAGAGTAGACAAAGAAAAGGAAAAATAAGATGGAGGGAAATTCACAGTTAGTAATCATAATTATGAATGTGAATTGGTTGAACTCTCCCACAAAAAATAAACGGTTAGTAGAGTAGATCACAAACCAGAATCCTACAAGATGTTGTTTACAAGAAACACACTTGAAACGGAGACACACACACACAGAATAAGGGGCCACAGCAGAGTCTATTATGCTTCACATGAAGTTGACAAAAAAAGCAGAGGTAGTCATCCTGATCTCAGACAAAGCAAAAGCAAAAATAGACCTAATTAAAAGAGATGAGGAAGGAAACTGCATCTTGCTAAAAGGTAGCATAGACAATGCAGCAAAATCAATTCTAAATACATATGCACAAACTGGTATAGCATCCAAATTCTTAAAGGAGAAGTTACGTGTCTTACAGTTTTGTTACCAAACAGGAAATAGAGAGCATTACAAAATGTAAAGTAAATAATTTTGATGCTATTACATTAAAATGTTTTTGCACAAACAAAACCAATGCAACAAAGATTAGAAGGAAAGTAGGAAGCTGGGAAATGATCTTTACAGCAAGTGTCTCTAACGAAGGCCTCATTTCTCAAATATATAGAGAAATGAGTTAGATCTATAAGAATATAAACCATTCCATAATTGATAAGTGGTCCAATAATATGAAGTCAGTTTTCAGATGAAGAAATCAAAAGTATCTATAGGCATATGAAGAACTCAAAATCATTTTTTGATTAGAGAAATGCAAAGAAAATTCTGAGGTATTATCTCACATCTATCAGATTGACTAGTATGACAAAAAAAAGAAAATGATACATTTTGGAGAGGATGTGGGAAAATTGGAACACTTATGCATTGTTGGTGGAGTCGTGAACTGATCAAACCATTCTAGAGAGTAATTTTGAACTATGCCCAGAGGATAATCAAACTCTGCATACCCTTTGATCCAGCAAAATCTATATCTTAAAGGAATTATAGAAAAACAGAAAGGACCTAGATGTGCAAAACATATTTACAGCGGCTCTTTTCATGGTGGCAAAATATTGGAATTTGAGGGGATGCCAATCAATTGGGGAATTGCTGAAGAAACTGTGGTATATGAATGTAAAGGAATACTATTGTGCAATAAGAAATGGTTTAGAAGCAGATTGCAGAAAAATGTGGAAGAACTTATATGAACTGATGCAAAATGAAATGAATAGAACCAGCAAAACTATTTACACCATATCAGCAATATTGTGTGATGATGTACTATTAATAACTCATCTCTTCTCAGCAACACAATGATCCAAGACAAATGTAAAGGACTCACTAGGAAAGTACTATCCACATCCAGGTAAAGAACTGATGGATTCTGAATGAAGATTGAAGCACATCTTTTTTATTTACTTTATTCTTTTGTTTCCTTTTTTTTCTTTTGCTCCATCTCTTATTTCACATCTATGACTAATATGGAAATAGGTTTTACATGATAACACATGTAAAACCTATGTCAAATTGTCGACCATTTTTGGAAGAGGGGAAAGGAGGGGAGGAAGGACCAAAATTGGAAACTCAAAATCTTTAAAATGCATGTTAAAAATTACCTTGACATGTAATTGGGGAAAAGATAATATTAAAATACTATAAAATAAATAAAATTTTTTGGAAGGGAATTTTGGAGAGCACAGCTGAGTCTGTTCTCTTCTCTGCCATCTTGGTTCTACATCCAGAAGTTTTTTCCATGTTCTAATCTTACAAAAAACCATTAAATTTTTTGTAATCATTTTGCCTTCAATTTTATAATTTATTTTTTGTATAAATTCAGAAGTTGAAGACATAGATAAGTGTTCTCTTCATTTAATTGAATGACATAAAACAGAGATTCCTTTTCCCTTTGCATTGAGCAAATTTTAAAAGTAGAATTCGCTCCTAGATCACATGGTGATGTGGTACATTTTCCTCAGTTGTCTGTGGACCATTTAAATGCATTTGGGAAAAGCTCATGCATTGAGTGTTAGTCATCATTGGATACATTTTCTTTAACTATAATAGCTTACCAAGACCATCTAATAAGCTTGAATAAGATAATGTATGTAAAGTACTTTGAAAACCAAGTGGTAGTATAAAAATGTCAGCTACTAAGATTCAAATGGGTTGGTCTCAGATCCTTGTATCAAGAAGTCTAAATTGCACTCCAAAATACTTGGTATGGTCATGTTCAGAAACAAATTTGAAATTTACAGCATTATCACCTATAAAATACAGTATTTGATGGTAATTTTAAAACCACAGGATTGTTGTAAGGATAAAATGCAATATCTAAAGTACCTCTAAACCCTAAAATGCTATATAAATGTTATGATCATCTTCTTCATCTTTATTATCATCCTCATCATATTCATTGTCCTACTTTGCCCTACATTGTCCTACAGATGTTGAGTTTCAAATTTGAAACATTTTTATTGGAACAATTCAATCAACCATTCCACATGCAGTTATTTAGTTTCTATTTTGGGCCATGTAGTATGCTGGAAATACAAAGATGAAAATGAAACAGTTCTTGCACTCAAGTACTTTCCATAATATCAGAATCACTGTAGGCATATGATAGCCTGACATATCTTCCTTATGTCTTACTCTTTTGGGGAGAGTGGGTACTCCATCAGGTAATAGTGATTACAACTGCTTGTAAAATTGCATTGGCATACTGTTATTACTAAAAAAGAACCAAAAAATCCTCACTGACTAATGGCCCACACCCTAGTGATGAACTTTTACCTATCTTAATGAAATGGACCATGGATAAGAGAATCACATTCCACTTACATATCCATACTCAAAACTCTTCTTGGTTGGCATGATCTATTTACTTCTGGCATAGCTTTCGGGAATAAATTACATTTTCACATGTTAATCAAGTGACATACAGGGGAAGGAGCCACCATGGTGTAATTAAGCAGGGATGTACCTGAGTTCTCTCACAAATTCTTCTAGTTACCGCTAAAAAAGTGAATCTGAATAAATTTGAGAGAGGTAGATTCTACTAGGAGACAGAGTGTGACAGATATCCAGCCCAAGAGATTCCAGAAGATTGACAGGAAGGATCTGTTTCACCAGGCTGGTAGATCACAGAGCACACAGGCAACCATAGCAGAGCAAGACTGGACCTTTGGTATCTCAATCTTTGGTAGCATTGGTAAGTACCAAGTCTCTCAGCACAGGACAGGAGTCTGTCAGAGCTGGATGAAACAGAAGTACAGGGCCTGTGGCAGAAGGAGCAGCTACTCCTGTGACTGTTAGTCCACATACTAAATGTTTGAAAGTCACGATCTTGAATTGCTGGGAGCCATGATGCTAGAGTGAATTGTAAGTGCTCTCATCCCACAAAACCAATAACTAGGCCCCTAGTTACCAGCACAAGAAGTTTGGGACAGAGTCCCCTGCACCCCAGAAGCTGAGATCCACTTTAAAAGCCTGGAAAAAGGCAATCACTATGAAAAAGCAAACTATAAAAGCAAAGACCATAGAATCTTACTATGGGGACAAAGAAGATCAAAATACCAATTCAGAAGAGGACAGCATTGACCCCAAACCCACATATGAAAACTCAAAGACAATATGAACTGTTCTCAAACCCAAAAAGCATTCCTGGAGGAGCTCATGGAGGATTTGAAATGCCAAATAAGAGAGGTAAAAGAAAATTTGACCAATTCTTTTAAAAACACAGTGGACCAGAAAGAAAAAAAAAAATCACTGATGAGAACAAACCTTTAAAAAGTGAAGTGGATAAGGAGGTACAGAACCTAACCAGAGAAAATAACTCCTTGAAAAGTAAAATTGGCCAGATGGAAAAAAAGAAGTACAAAAAGCCAACTGAAGAAAACAACTTGTTAAAAATTAGAGTTGGGCAAGCAGAAGCTAATGACTTTACAAGGCAACAAGAATCAGTCAAAATCTAAAGAATGAAAAGATAGAAAAAAACATAAAATATCTCATTGGAAAAACAACTGACCTGGAAAATAGGTCCAGGAGAGATGATCTAAGAATTATCGGTCTACCTGAAAGTCATGATGAAAAAAAGAGCCTGGACAGTATCTTCCAAGAAATCATCAAGGAAACTCATGCAGAGGTGCTAGAACCAAAGGGTAAAATAGCCATTGAAAGAATCTACCAAACAGCTCCTGAAAGAGATTCCAAATTGAAACTCAAAGGAATATTGTAGACAAATTCCAGAATTATCAGGTCAAGGAGAAAATAGTGCAAGCAGCCCGAAAGAAACAATTCAAATATCTTGGAACTATATTCAGGATCACACAGGAACTTGCAGCTTCTACATTAAAAGATCAGAGGGACTGGAATATGATATTCTGAAAGGCAAAGGAGCTTAGACTACAGCCAAGGACCAACTACCCAGAAAAAGTGAGCAAAATCTTTCAGGCAGGGAGATGGATAATCAATGAAATAAGGGACTTTCAGACCTTCCTTATGAAAAGGCCAGAGCTCAGTGGAAAATTTGATCTTCAAATAAAGAGCCAAGAGAGGCATAAAAAAGGTAAACAGGAAAAAAGCTCCTTATTTAATAAGGGCAAATTGTTTACATGTCCATATGGGAGGATGATTCTTCTTAATCTTGAAGATAGTAGAGTTATTATGCCATTTAGAAGGGATATACATAGACAGAGAGTATGGGTACAAATTTACTGATGTGATGATTAAAAACCTAATTGAGGGGGGCAAAAGGATTGTGATGGGGGAAGAGGTAAGGGGGAAGCACAAAAGGGTAAATTACACCACATGAAGAGGAAAAAAAAACATATTAGAGTAGAGGGAAAGAAGTGTGGGAGAAGAGAAGTGTTTGGTCTTTACTCTCATCAGAATTGGTTCAAGGAGAGAATAATGTACTCTGTTAAGTATAGAAATCAAACTAGCCCTACAGGCAATAGGAGGGAAAAGTGGAAAGAAAATTGGAGAGTGTTTAGAAGGGAGGGAACTGGTAAGGGAAAAGGGTAAGATAAGAGAGGGGAGCAGATAGGGAGGGAAAATTGAGGGAAGCTGTGGTCAAAAGCAAAATACTTTTGAGGAGAGGAAGGGAGAAGAGAGAAATAAAAGCATAAATGGTGGACAGAGAATAGTATTGAGAAAAAGAGACAGAAAGTAATCATAACTGTGAATATGAATGGGATAAACTGTCCAATAAAATGGAGATAGCAGAATGGATTAAAAACCATAATCCCAAAATATGTTGTTTACTGGAAACAAATTTGAAAAGGATGCACACAGGGATACACACAGACTAAAGGTAAAACTCTAGAGTAGAATATATTATGCTTCAGCTGAAGTACAAAAAAAGCAGAAGTAGCAATCCTAATGTCAGCCAAAGCAAAAAAAAAAATAGATATATCTAATTAAAAGAGATAAGGAAGGAAACTATATCCTGCTAAAAGGCACCATAAATAATGAACTAATATCATTACTTAACATATATGCACCAAGTGGTGTAGCTTCCAGATTCTTAGGGGAGAAGTTAAGGGAGTTACAGGAAGAAATAGAAAGCAAAAATATACTAGGGGGGGGACCTCCCCCTCCCCCTCTCTGAACTTGATAATTTTAACCTCAAAATAAACAAGAAAAAATTAAACAGGTGAATATAGTTTTAGAAAAGATAGATATGTTAGACCTCAGGAGAAAACTAAATGGGGATAGAAAGGAACGTACCTTTTTTCCAGCAATATATGGCACATGCACAAAAGTTACCATGTACTAGGGCATGAAAACCTCATAATCCAGTGCAGAAAGGCAGAAAGAGTCGATGCATCCTTTTCAGATAATGATGCCACTAAACTTATTTGTAATAAAGGATCAAGGGAAGATAGACTAAAAAGTAATTGGAAACAATAATCTAATCCTAAATAATGAGTAGTTGAAAGAATAAATCATGGAAACAATCAATAACTTCATTCATCAGAATGACAATAATGAGACAACATACCAAACCTTATGGGATGCAGCCAAAGCAGTTCTTAGGGAAAGTTTTATATCTCTGAATGCTTACATGAATAAAATAGAAGAAAGGGCGATCAATGAATTGGGCATGCAATTGAAAAAGCTAGAAAAGGAACAAATTGAAAATTCTCAATTAAATACCAAATTAGAAATACTGAAAGGAGAGATTAATAAAATTGAAATTAAGAAAACTATTGAACTAATAAACAAAAATAAGAGTTGGCTTTGAGGAGAAAAAAAATACAATCGAAAAAAGTCATGTCAATTTGATTTAAAAAATGAAAGAGGAAAGCCAAATTACCAGTATCAAAAATTAAAAGGGTAAATTCACCTCCAATGAAGAGGAAATTAAAACAATAATTAGGAATTATTTTGCCCAATTGTATGCCCATAAATTTGACAATCTTAGGGAAATGCATGAATATTTACAAAAAAATATAAATTGCCCAGATTAACAGAAGAGGAACTAAGATAGTTAAATAATACCATCCCAGGAAAAGAAATTTAACAAGCCATCAATGAGCACACTAGGGAAAAAAATCTCCAGATCCAGATGGATTTACAAGTGAATTCTCTCAAACATTTAAAGAACAATTAATTCTAATACTTTATAGACTATTTGAGAAAATAAGCAAAGAAGGAGTCATCAAATATTTTTGACACAAATATGGTTTTAATATCTAAGCCAGAAAAAGTTAAAACAGGGAAAGAAAATTATAGACCAATTACCCTAATGAATGTAGATGCAAAAATTTTAAATAAAACATTAGCAAAATGTTACAGCTACTTATCAGAAGAATAATACACCAAGACCAGGTAGAATTTATTCCAGGAATGCAAAACTGGTTCAATATTAGGAAAACTATCAGCATAATTGATCATATTAACAACAAACTGGAAAAAACCATAGGACTATCTTAATAGATGCAGAAAAAGCTTTTCACAAAACAACACCCATTCCTTTTAAAAACACTAGAAAACATAGGAATAAAGTAGCATTTCCCTAAAACCATTAGCAAGCATTACACGTAATGGGGATAAACTATATGCAGTTCCAATAAGATCGAGTGAGAAGCAAAGACATCCATTATCACTACTATTATTCAATTTGATACTAGACATGGAAGCATTAGCAATAAGAGACGAAAAAGAAATTTAGGGAATTAGAATAGGCAAAGAAAAAACTAAGTTATCACTCTATGAAGATGATATGATGATTTACTTAAAGAATCATAGAGAATCAAGTTAAAAAAAACTACTTGAAATAATAAATAACTGGCAAAGTTGCAGGTTATAGAATAAACCCAGATAAATCCTTGGCATTCCTATTAATTTCTAACAAAGCCCTACAGCAAGAGATAGAAAGAGACATTCCATTTAAAGTTATCGTAGACACTATAAAACATTTGGGAGTCTACCTGCCAAGTCAAACCCAGAACTTATAAACACACTATTACAAAGCACTTTTCATACAAAATCAGATTTAAATAAATGGAAAAACACCAGTTGCTTGTGGTTAGGCTGAGCTAATATAATAAAAATAACGATTTTACCTAAAATAATTTACTTATTTAGTGCCATACCAATGAAACTACCAAAAATTATTTTACAGAGCTAAATAAAATTATAAAAAATTCATGTGAAAGAACACATGTCCAGCATAACCAGGGAATTAATGAAAAGAAATGCTAGGGAAGGTGGTCTCTCTATACTAGATATTAAGCAGTATTATAAAGCGGCAATCATCAAGACTACTTGGTGCCAAATAAGAAAAAGAGTGGTGGATCAGTGGAATAGTTTATTCAATCAATTACTATAGCAATCTACTCTTTGATAAACCCAAAGAATCCAGCTTCTATGTTAAAAACTCATGATTTCACAAAAAACTTCTGGGAAACTGGAAAATAGTATGGTAGAGACTGGGCATAGACCAATATCTTAGAGTCATATACCAAAATAAAATCAAAATTGTTTCATGATTTAGATATGAAGACTTTATATATATGTATATATATATATATATGGTTATATTTATATATATATATCTTTATATCTTTATAAATACATATATATATTTATATCTTATTTTAAAATTTATATATTTTATAGATAATATATATTATATATAATATATATTTTATGTCTAATTCTAATATATTATATCAATATATCTATATGTCTATATGTAAATACATAAAGATATAAGCAATTTGGGAGAGTAGGTAGTGATTTACCTTTCAGATTTAAGGAGAAGGGAAGAATTTATAACCAAACAAGAGATAGATAGCATTACAAAATGCAAAATGGATAATTTTGATTATGTTATATTGAAAAAAATTGTACAAATGAAGCCAATGAAACCAAGATTAGGAGGGAAGTATAAAATGGGAAAGAATTTTTACAACCAGTGTCTCTGATAATGAACTCATCTCTAGAATATACAGGGAACTGCACCAAATTTGTAAGAATACAAATCATTCCCCAGTTGATAAATGGTGAAAGGATATGAGCAGGCAGTTTTCAGAAGAAGAAATTAAAGATATGTATAGTCATACAAAAAAAAGCTCTAAATAACTATTGATTAGAGAAATACAAATCAAAACAACTCTTAGGTACCACATTTGTCCTGTCAGATGGGCCAACACAACAAAACAGGAAAATGAGAAATTCTGGAGAAGATGTGAGAAAAGTGGAACAGTATTGTGTTGTTGGTGTAGTTGTGAACTCATCCAGCCATTCTGAAGAGCAATTTGTATCTATGCCCAAAAGGTTATAAAAATGTGCATACCCTTTGACCCAGCAATACCACTTTTAGGCCTGTATCCCAAAGAGATAATGCAAGTGGGAAATGGACCCATATGTACAAAAATATTTATACCAGCTCTTTTTGTGGTGGCAAAGAACTGGAAATCAAGGGGATGCCTATCCATTGGAGAATTGCTAAATAAGTCGTGGTATATGAATGGAATGGAATACTATTGTGCTATAAGAAATAAGGAGCAGACAGACTTCATAACAACCTGCAAAGGTTTATATTATCTGATACTGGGTGAGGGGAGCAGAACCAAGAGAACATTATACATGATTACAGAGACATGGTATCTGTGATGACTAACTTTGATAGACTTGGATCTACCCAGCAATGCAAGGTTCTAAGACAGCTGCAAAAGGCTCATGCTGGAAAAACAAACAAACAAACAAAAAACCCAAAACCTATCCACAACCAGATAAAGAATCATGGATTCTGAATGCAGACTTAAGCAAACTATTTCTTCTTCTCTCTCTCTCTTTTTGTTTGTTTTGTTTCTTCTTTCTCATTGGTCATTCCATTGGATATAATTCTTCTTTACAACTTGACTATTGTGAAAATAACTTTAATGTGAAGATATATGAAGAACCTATATCAGATTACCTGCCACTTTGATGGGGGGGGGGGAAGAGAAAACTTGGAACTCAAAAACTTGTAGAACTGAGTGTTGTAAACTAAAAAAATACATATAAATCAAGTGATGCAGTTGAACTTCAGTGAAGAATTAACATATGCAAATAGAGTAATTTTTATAATCTTCATACAACCTGCTCTACCAAAAAGAAAATGTTCATGGTGATATAAAGTTTAGCTATTCAATCTTTGGATCAGAATTTGAATTCGAGTTCTTCCACATGACAGTTGTGTGAATGTAAGCAAATTCCTTATGCTCTCTGGCTTCCATTTCTTTATCTATAAGAGTATTGAAGTAGATGATCCTTAATGTCTGTTCAAATTCTAATTCTATAATTTTAAACCAGTTTCAAAAAATATATGTTAGAAAGAGGAATAGTAATGTTTTTCTGTCTGAAAGAAACAAATTATAATGTAAAAGAGTAATTTATAACTCATTACATTTAAAATTTCTGAAGGCCCATAAGAATGACTTTTTATATTTATTAGCTTTCTTAATTTTCACATTGAAGTTACTTCTCAAGGACTCCCCCACCCCCAAAACTATTCCATAGACTAGTAAAATAAATACTATATCCAAAAATGGTTTGTTCATTCTATAGATTGTGTGGGGGTGGAGGTGCATATTTCACTGTCAGTCCTAAGTCATGATTGCTCTTTGAATTAATTACGGTTCCAAAGTATTTCAGTGTTGCATTTCTTAAAATTATTTTTTATAGAATTCATTGTTCTACTGGTTCTGATTATTTGGCTCTACATTACTTTATACATATCTCACAAAATTTCTCTGAATTCTTCTCTTTCATTATATCTTGTAGCAAAAATTATTTTGACATTACATACATATACTATAATATTTTCAGTCATTCCTAACCAATGCATTTTCTTTCACTACAAATTGATTAACAAAAGCACAATTATTGCTTTTCATGCAGTAAAGTCCACATGGATAAAGAGAAACCTTGTATGAAAGACTCCTCAAAGAAAAGAGATTTCAAAGAGCTGCATGCTCAACACAATACAATGATAAATATAGCAAACCAGAAAGCTAACATAATCTGAGACTTTAGTAAACAAAGGTAGAGTGCCCAGACAACAAAAGCAGACAGTTCCACTCTGTTCTTCACTGTTCAGGATACATATGGAAACACGTCTTTAGTTCTAGTTGTCACATTTAGCAAAATCAATGAGAAGCTGAATTGTGACCAAAGGACTGTGATCAGTGAGGATGATAAGCAAAGAGGTAAATTTAGAGCCAATATTAGCACCAATTTTTTTTATACTTAGAGCAATATTACAAATATGAAATGCATCTCTTCATGTAGTAAGTTTGTTATTATTGACGATATTCAGATATTCTATATGATGACTCATGGAGGGATGTGGTAGACAACAATTCCTTGATCTAACCATGAAGGAGACAGGATGGCCTTTGAAGTGCCCTCAAATGCTAAGATTCTATTACTCTATAAGTGAATGACTTTAGATGGGCAACTTGTTTAGTGAGTCTGTCAGAATAAGCTTTTTGGAAGAGCACTATGAATTGATGAAGAATAGACTTATTTTTTAATTTATTTTTTATTCTTAGTTTATAAAACTCAGTTCCACAGGAAGAATTGACTTAAAAGAGGAGAGTAAATGGATTTAATTTAGGAACTTGTGCATTCCTTTCAATGATACCAAGACACTTTCTATCACCAAGGGTAATTTACTTCAACACTAGTAGTTTTTTTTTATAATACTTTATAGCTGAACACCTACATCATGGAAAAACTGGTGTTGTAAGTGCACTAAAGGTGAATGGAGAGATTTATGGTCATTACGTAGTGTTTTATCAGTGGTTATGTTTGAGTGCAAACAGTGGTAATAGAGAGATATAAATAGATAGATATAGATAGAAATAGACATAGATATATATAGACCTATAGATTTATATCCAAAATTTATTCATTCAATAAACATTTATTAGTGATTAACTGTGTGCCAGGCACTGTGTTAAGAGCTGGGGGAAAAATTAAAAAGGCAGTCCTGACACTCAAGGAAATAGATCAATAAATAGATATAGACATAGACATAAACATACATATACATATACGCATACACATAGATATACATATAGATTTAGATGTAAATGTAGACACAGATGTAGACATAGAAGTAGATGTAAACATAAACATAAACATAGATACACACATCTGTATGACTAGAAAGAAAAGTTTGTCAATAACATAGAAACAGTAAGGAATAACAAATGGTATACCACATGTTACAATAACAAATGCTGAGTTTGAGATGTTATGGAAGAGCAATTTCACTCTTTCCCTTTTCAAGGAACTCCATATTACCACTAGGACAAAATAATAACTCATTTTTTCATGTAAAGACTTTAATAAGTTGCCTTCAGTTTATCCTCTGTGGTTTGTTGAATATTACTCACTTCATGTAACCTTCATTGAAGTCACACTGTAATACTTGCTTTACCCAGAGCTTGACATCCCTCTGTATCCAAGTATCATACAAGGTTTTCCATACTCCACTCTACCCCTTGATGTTTGGTTTCCTTTCTTTTTCTTAACTGGTGCATTGTGTGTTTCCTCTTTAGTAGGTAGCCTGCTCTGATCCCTTTAGTTGTTAGTATTCAATTCTTCTTTCTCCATCTGAAATGATCATGTATATATTTATCTAGTTACATGCCATATCACCCAACATAATATAAGATCCTTGTGAGCAGGCACTGTTGGACACTTCTGTGTTTTCATCTCTCATACCAATTACAGTGCCTTCATCATAGTGGTATAGGGACATGGGGAGGACATTTAATTTTTTTGGTGCAAAGCACACCTTAATGAGGAAACCCCACCCCTTCACCAAAATAGGGAAACACTTTCTCTGAAACTATCTCAGAAATGCTTAAAGAAATAAGAAATTAAGTAACTTTCTCAAGTCCCACAGGCATTATATATTTTAGTTGGGACTTGAAAGTAGGCCTTCCTGATTCCTGTATTGGCTATCTATATACAATGCCATATTTTTTCTTACACATTGTATGCATTTAATAAATGTTTCTTAATTTAAACAGGATCACACCAGTAAATGGTACTTCCATCCTGATAAGATCAGCAGTGCAATTCAAAAAGTCAGTAGTGTAATAAGACAACCAAAAAAAGCTAATGCAGTCTTGGGCTGCTTGAATAAGAACATAACTTCCTAGTAATAGAGAGGTGATAGACTAACTATATTCTGTCCTGAATACCTCATTCAGGGAATTGTGTTCAATTATTGGTGCCATAATATGAGAAGGATGTTGATAAACCAGAGACTGTCTATAGGAGAACAACTACAATGAAGAAGGGTCATGAGGCAATGCCATGTAAAAAATGGTTGAATAAATTGGGCAAATTTACCCCAGAGTAAAATATTTGCTAGGATTCAATATGAAGAAGAAACTAGATTAATTCAATTTAGATCCAGAAGCCAGAATAATAAGCACTGTGTGGAAATTGAAAAAAAATTAACCTTAATGTCAGAAAAAAATAGTTGTAGTAATGAGAGCTGTCCTAATTTGGAGTGGCTGTTCCCTATAATCGGATGTTTTCAAGCAGAGATTAGACAAACACTCATCAGTTATGTGATACAGGGGGTTCCTTTTGTGCATGGATTGGTTTGTATAGCCACTGCTGAGGTTCTTTTCAGTTATTAAATTATGTGATTCTGTGATCATGCCTCCATTTAAGTAATCACTGAACATTATTATAATTTGACAATATAGAAGCACATTTCCCCATCGACAGAATGAAGTATGTTATTTTCAATAAGAGAAAATATACTTGAGAGGGATATGCGTGACATCATAGCAAATGACTTACCAAAATGTAGTTTAGGATTGTGACATTGTTTAAAAAGCAATTTCCCTTCCATCACTAAGAATTGTGATTTTGCTGTTTACAGATCTTTAGCTTTATATTTCTTCTCAGAAATATACTGGGAATACAAATATCCACTATAGACCAAACTAAGGAAGTCTGAGAAAGAATTTTTTTAATGGGAAGGGTTGTTTTGTTTTCAAATTTGTACCATTGATGGCACACTACAATTTCTATTTTCTGATTCTAAAGAACATACTAACATTAATATCAGTTGGTAGTATTTGTATAGTGCTGATATAGAAGAATTATTTGTTAAAAGAATCACATAAAATTCAGTTTCTATATTAATTAAATGCAAGCTACATTTTTAAATTTGGCCAAGAGTTCAAATATATAATGCAGTAAATTGGGATTATCTTAGTTTTTCTAAACTGAAGTAATTTTTTTCTAATTCTATATCTTGTGTAAATGTCCTTCTGTAAATGTGAGCTCATCAATTTGTTGATTTCACAAACACTGATTAAGAAATTGTTATCTACAAGGTGCTGTGTTAATCATCAGAGATCAATGAAGAGGGAAAGAAATGAAAAGAAAAAAATGAAACTAAACAAAAATAAGATGAAAGGAAACAAAAGGAGAAAGGGAAAGGACTCTATGCCTTCAAGGATTATTCAATCTAAAAAAGTATAAATTGATTCCAGGTATAAGGAATAACCAGGCAAAAAATATGGGAATAGGAGCAAAGGCCAGGTTATTGGGAATACAGAGTGCTGAATGGATACAGGGTGGCAGACCTTCCAGAGGGAAAATCTCACTGTAAGGAGAGGTTTCTGGAATAACCAAAAAAGAGGAGTGATAGTAAATAGGTTTCTCTGGGGGACCTTACTTATGTGGTCAGTCCTGGGCAATGATAAATCAGTCCCTAGACCTAGCCAGATATTGTATAGGGACAGAACAAAGAAGGCTTAGCACCAAAAGATGACCCAGGGTCACATGCAATGGAATGCAGCTGTTTTGGTTTTTTCAATAACCATGAGAAAAGAAGTTACATTTCCACACTCTTGATCCTAACATACAAGATGGAGTGATGTGCAGTGAAACTGGGAAGATAGGTTGGGACCAAGTAGTGTAGCTCTCTAAAAACTAAATAGAAGAGTTTATATTTTATCCTGCAGATAATAATAAGCTTTGGGAGTTCATTGAGTTGAGCAGTCACAGTCTTATCCACATGTAAGGAAGATTATTTTGGTGGCATTGTATAGGATAGACTGGAGTCTGGAGAGACATGAGATAGCAAGACCAATTGGGGATCTGTTGTAACAATCTGTGACAAAAGAGATAAGGGCCTGAAATAAGATGATAGTTTTATGACTAGAGTGTTATTCTAAACCTTGCCTCCTCCTCTTCCCTCCTCTTCCAGCCCCAATTCTCCTCCCTTTCTCAATAAAAGATGTCTCTTTATTGAAAATGTTGAATCGATCGAATATGATTTCTCTCTAGTGTACCCTTTTTTTCATCTTAAAGCTCTTCGGCATGATCTCCTATTGTTTCCTCCTTCCCCCCTGTCTCTGATAAAGAAGTGGCACTTCTTGCCAAAGTCAAACCTCCTATGTTAGCCCTTGATCTTGTTCTGCTCCTATTTTCTTCGAGTGTCCCCTCTCACATCAACAGTTTCTATTTATCAACTAAATTCTTCCTTACTCTCTCAACTCTCCCCACATCCTTAAAAAAGGAAGAAATTATTCACTAGATCCTATCATGTTTTCAGGGTAATATAAAATATATTCCCTCTCTTTTTCAAACTCACTTTATAAGTGATCTACACTCACTGCTTCTACCTCCTTTTCTTTCGATGAGATATTTCACATTGTCTTCTATTTACTTCATTCTTTTGGTTCTGTTTTAAAATTTCTTGATTTCTCATAAAGTCATTAGCATCTATTTGCTCCATTCTGATTTTTAAGGAATTATTTTCTTCAGTGAGCTTTTGGACCTCCTTTTCCATTTGGCTAATTCTGCTTCTTAAGACATTCTTCTCCTCAATGGTTTATGGACCTCTTTTTGCCATTTGGATTAGTCTACTTTCGAAGGTGTTGTTTTCTTCAGTATTTTGGGGGGTTTCCTTTAGCAAGCTGTTGACTCATTTTTTCACGATTTTTCTTGCATTGCCCTCATTTCTGTTCCCAATTTTTCCTCTACTTCTCTTACTTGATTTTCAAAATTCTTTTTGAGCTCTTCCATGGCCTATGACCAATTCATATTTTTTTCCTGGAGGCTTTTGATGTAGGAACTTTGACTTTGTTGTCTTCTTCTGGTTCTATGTTTTGATCTTCTTTTGTCACCAAAGTGAGATTCTATAGCCTGATTTTTTCCCACATTTTGCTCATTTTCCCAGCCAACCACTTGATCTTTGATCTCTTTGCCAAAATAGGACTCTGCTTCCAGAGTGGAGAGGGCTCTATCCCAAGCTTCAGCGTTTTGCACAGCTGTTTTCAGACATACTTCTAGGCCCCTGTAAATTTTCAGTTCTTCTAAGGTTGTATGATCCAATGAGAGGTGGTTACTCCTCTCCTGGCCTGTGCTCTGGTCTGTGAGTGACCTCCAGCAAACTTTTTCTGCCTTGGAATTGTGAGGAGGATTCCCTCTCCACAGCCACCACAAGCTCTGCCATGTCAGTGCTCCTCCTCACCCCAGGACCTCCACTCAGGACTATGACACAGATCCAAGAAGGGCAAAGCAAGAGAATCCTGCCTCAGCTCCAGAAAAGGGATCTCTGTAATGTCTCCCTTATCAGCCCCTTGATCCCCACATTGTCTGCAGGCCTGGAGCTCAGAAAGCAGCCATTGCTGCTGCCACCACCAGAGCTCCACCACCCAGGGGCTGGGACTGGACTGCACTCTTCTCTCACCCAGATCGGACAGAGTTTTCCCACTGACCTTCTAAGTTGTTTTTGACATTTCTTGGTTGAGGAGTCTGGATACTGCCACAGCTGCCAGTCATTCAGTCCCCTGAGGTCTGCTCCAGCCCTGTTGATGTTGGCATGGCTCTGCCTCCTCCATCAACCATTCCTCACAATTTTCAATTGGCTTTCTGACTTCCTCAACCTGCTAAATTATCTCTCTCCAAAGTTACCTATGGTCTTGTAATTGTCCAATCCATATCTTTACCATTCTTCCTTTGACACAGTTGACTACTCTTTAGTTTTGATTCTTTCTCCTTTTTGTGACATTACTCTATATTGGTTTGCCTCCTACCTCTCTTAACATTTTTTTCTTTAATTTCCTTTGTTTGCTTTTCATCCATAATACCCTTTCTGTGAATGTTCTCCAATGTTCTGTCTCCTCGGTGCTCTTTTTCTCTCTACATTCTCTTTCTTGGTAAGCTAATCAGTTCTCATTCATTTAACTATCTTCTCTATTTAGAAGATTCCCTAATCAATATATCCAGAATGATTATCTATCCCTGAGTTCAGTCCTGCATCACCAACAGTTTATTGGAAAATTCAAATTGTATATCCCATAGACACCTTAAACAACATTTACAATACTGACCTCATTATCACCCTTCCCTCAAAAATCCCCTCTTCCAAATTTTCTTATTCCTCTCAATTATACCAATACACATTACAATCTCTCATGTTTGTAACTTTAGCATTTTTCCTAAATTTCTCATTCTCCCATCTCCCATAAATACAGTTAATCGGAGATTCCCTTTTCTCCTTTCACAATATAAAATTTGAGTATTCATTCTTTTGAAGGGTAAAGAATGACAGATATGGTCTATTGACACTCTGTGGACTGTGATTTAGATACAAAAAACATGTATCTTATTTTCCTAGGAACAGGCAAAATGTGAGACACAAAGAGATCAGTAAGGTAGATAACACAATACAACACTCCTCACATGCACACACACACACAAACATATACACACACAAACACACACACACATACAGAGAGAGAGAGAGAGAGAGAGAGAGAGAGAGTAGAGATTATCAAATTATATCCTTTTTATGTGTTCTATTTACATAGGAAGTATAGCATGGTGGATAGAGATACCAGTTCATAACTAGGATGAACTATGTTGAAGTTTATCATGATTTAGATTAATTGGGATTCTTTAGTTGTCTTTTTGAAGATAATTTCCTAGAGCATTATATAAAAAAAGAATAGCCCAAGCTAAAAATGTTCCTTCTAAGGAAATATAAAATGCTCAATGATTTAGTCAACTATATTGATTTTGTTTACCATATTTGATGTAATCTCAATTATTTCATTAATTTTCCTTAATAGAGAGGGAGAAAAACCTCTCATTTTTTTCCTCACTAAACAGTGAAAATGATTTAAGTTCCTTGAGAAAGACAATCAGAATCTCAAGCCTAGGGAAAACTAAAAACCTCCGGGATGGTGGAAACAAGGATAGTTGATGCTAGAATTGCAAGGCGTAAAGGAAATTTGGGTAGACAGAGTTGATGGTTTGGGGCCCTTCTGGATAGAGGCCTGAAGTCATCAGAGGCAATCTCTAGCAAGGCACAGATATATTGATTCTGTGATGACTAACTTTGATAGACTTGGGTCTTCTCAGCAATACAAGGTCAAAAGACAACTCCAAAGGACTCATGATAGAAAGAACTATCTACATCCAGAGAAAGAACTATGGAGTCTGAATGCAGATTGAAGCAAACTATTTCCTCTCTTTTTTTTCCTTTTTTTGGCTTTGTTTCTTCTTTCTCATGATTCATTCCATTGGTCACAATTCTTCTTTACAACTTCACTATTGTGTAAATAAGTTTAATGTGAAGCTATATATAGAAGATATATCAGATTCCATGCTATCTTGCAGGAGGAGTGGGGAGGGGAGGAAGGGGAAGAAAATCCGGAACTCAAAAACATGCAGATCTGAGTGTTGTAAACTCAAAAATAAAAAATCTTAATTAAAAAAGAAAAATAAAGATAATAATAACACTTACCTTTCAAGGATGTTGTGAAGATCAAATAAGATAATATTTGTAAATTGCTTAGCTCATTGCCAGGCATGTGTTAGGTTCTACAAAAATGGTAATTCCCCTTCCCCTCCCCTTCTGCTAATTCCTTGCTGTTTATGCTTTACAGGAAATTCTTATTCTGGTGTGCATTCTTCTAGATGATCTCTGAGATATTTTCAAACTCTTAGATGCTGTGATTCTATATAGGGGAAAGAGTATTAGACGTAGTACATAAATACCAGGATTCAAGATCTTGGTTTTCTCATTGTTGGTTATAACCTCAGGCAAATTATTTTGCTTTTCTGGGCTTTGATTTCTTTACATGTAAAATGAGGGATATGGGATTAGTGGCCTCCAAGGTCTATTCTGGCCTCAAATCTATAATCCATCAATATAAAGGAAGTAAACCAATTGAATAGTACTTCTATTAAGCAAGAGCACAACTTTTATTTTCTAGTTATTAAATTTCTATTAAGATGAAAAAAATTATGTATATACAGATAGCTTCTGAAGAATTAATCAACACTGCAGAAGGAGCAAATGTATACCAAAATAAAATTATATGACATTTTAGCAACATGACATATAACCAAACATAGGATAAGATAACCCATTATTCTTTTTTACAATGTTTCCATGAATAAACATCTGTAAATGACAATAAAATTAATAGAGAATTGTGTGTGGGGGCATTGGCAAGTTATGACATTTTAGGATTTTTCAATATATTCAAATTTAACTTGGATTTTTCCTAGTAGCAGGACAGATTTATTTGGGAGTGGAGGGAAGAGGGAGCAGAAACTGAAAACACATAACGTTAAAAAATTGAGAATAATCCAGAAATTATTATAGAAGGCATCAATGAAAACTAGAAAAACTCAGAAAATATTCTAACCTGCTGTGGGCTTCTTGCATTTATTTGAAATATGCCTTCATCATCAGGTTCATGAGTTACATCAGTAATAATTGTCAAGAAGATTATTTGCATTGACTTTATTTTAAGTACCAAATGCCTTTGGGAAAATGTTTCCATTCCTTGTTTTGGTCCTAATTGGACAATTTTATGGGAGCTAATATTTGTGGTCTGATAAGGCTTTCAAGGGAGCCAATTATGTGCTTTCCCCCCATCAATATTGCAGGATTATAGGTTTTTCTGAGGCCTTTTGTACCTTATTTGTTGTAAATATTGAGTTAAAGCTTGCTCTCCGGGACACAGCGTTTATAGTCTGGCCATAGCTATCACTGTTACTGCTACTGATACCTGGAGATTATTGTCAGAAGAAACACTGTTTTAAAGAAATGGAGAGAGAAAAAAAGGCTTTGCCCAATAATTAGTGTACTTGCTTTCGTAATGCATTAAAGTGAGTTTAACTAGCACTAGAGAATTCCAGGTAGAAAAGGATTGCATTGTGCTTCAGAAGGAACCAGGAGAGAAAAGACATAAAGAAATAAAAGGAAAGAAGTGAAACATTTCAAATATTTATTTATCACAAATGTAAACTTTCACCAAATGAGTGTATGTTTAACTAGAGATACCAGGATGACAAACAAATCCACATTCCTCAATCTATTCCAGTTTTTCTATCAGTCTGCACCTTTGAACACCTGAGGGGTCTCAGAGCATCTTCTCTGTAATCCAGGGAGATATTCAAAGTAGCAGATGAGCCTCAGAGCTCTTAGACAAGATAAGAGTCAGAAAGAGATTCCTCTGTTCTTATCCCAAACTCAAAGTGGGGCTTGGCCTCCCATCAGTTCTTTTCAAAATGGAGATGTGCCAACATACTTCACTTTCATAAAGGCTAAATATGAATCCCAAAATGAAAAAAAAAATAAAGACTTGGGTCCTGGACAAAACAAAGGGATAAAATAAAGATACAGAATGAAAAAAAAAACCAGGTTTCATTTTTAATTTCAGGGATTTTTATCTTTCTGTTTTTATATTTCAGAGCATTTTTTGCCATTTAAATGCTCTATTTCATTTGTTCTATAATAGGGATTGTTTTTTTTCCAAGTGGATCCAAGTTTCCTAGAAGGAAAAATGATGAGTATGTGCACTTTGATAGAACAGAATTTCATTGTTGTTTTAAAGTTTGAAAATGTACATGAATTATAAATCATATCTATTGTGAATGAATGTTAAAAAGATTTCTACATATTAGTACAGCCCTCACTATTCATGTCAATTTTCTAAAAGAATGGAATTATGAGATTAGAGATAGGAAGACCTTGGGTTTTGCTTTTGACAAAATAGTGTGTGAGTATATAAAACTCCCTTAATCTATGCATGCCTTAGGCTGATCTAGTAAATCATAGATTACGTTCTTGGTGGAGGAAATCCTCATGCCAGTAGAGGCATGAGAAACAAAAACAGAGATCCTTTATCCCTCTTATCCAGTACATTCTAGTTCCTTCTCTAAGTGTGATTAACTTAGCCATTGATGAGAAGCTAGAATTGGGAAAGGGTAATCTGAAAGGTGAGAGATCAATTTGAATCAAAACATAATACTAGGAAAATGTTTGCACAGGCTTAAAAAGTGGTGCCAAGAAGATTATCAAACTTTCTTCATGATTGGTTTGTTTTTTTTTGAAGGTTCTGAGGAAAAAAAAAAGGAAAGGATCTCATAGTGATTATAGCAATAGTAAACAGTTTTTTTATATATGTTTTTGGGGAGTGGGGGAGGGGGAGGAAATGAGACTAGAACACTATTTAAATATCTCCTAACTGTATTTCCTCAAAATCATTTCCTTCTCTGGAAGAATGGTGAGAAGGTGCTTTTCTGCCATTTTCAAATTAGACTCTTGCATTCCTGGAAGAGTTGTGTTGGCCTGTGCTTTCTCTGTAGCTGCATAACATTGGCCAGTTTCAACAAGACTATACGTCTTTCTATGAGCCATAAAAAAGTGTGGATTGATTCATACTGCCTACTTAAGAATCATGTCTACACTACCCTCACTGTGTTGTTTTTTATGTTGTGGAGCCCACCACAAGGGCACCTGATATCATTATTGTTGGGTTTTTTTTATTTAATATATATTTTTTTGGTCCAGACCCTGTGTTTTTCATTAGTGTAGAGCACACCCAAGGAGAATTGTCTCTCTTCCAAAGGAGATCCACAACCATTTTTCAATTTATAGTCTTAAAACTTTTCCTGGGCGTACTTAGAAATTGTGACTTGATCAAGATGATGCAAATTTTATGTATGGGAGGGAGGATTTGAACTCATCTTTCTGACTCTGACTCTGACTCTGAAGCAGCCCTATATATTGACCATAACACACTGCCCTACTAAGATTCATCATCATCTTCTATCTATCTATAGCTATATAATCAATATAGCTATAGATAGTTAGTTAGATAGATAGATGGATAGATGGATAGATAGATAGACAGATATGTTTCTGCCCTACTCCTCACTCTCAGAATCCCTTCCACAATCCACCTTAACTTCATGGCCATTCATGCAGCTCTTTCATTCCCATTCAAGGGGTCAGAATTTATCTTTACTAGTTGTCTTTCCCATAAGACTTTATAATTTACAAATTACTTTATTCATAACAACCTTGTGAGGGGAATTCCCATTTTACAGAGAAGTCAATTAAATTTTAGAGAAGTGAAACAATGAGCTAATATTTGCTTACGTAGAAATATTAAAGCCTTTATCCAAAATTAGATAACATAGCATCTACAATGCATGTGTTCACTACTATATAGCTGGGGCTGTCTATTTTATGGGCAGCTAGGTGGCACTATGGGTGGAGTACCTAGTCTGAAGTCAGGAAGACCCAAATTCAAATTTGACCTGAGACACTTTGCTTACTAGCTGTGTGATCCGGGACAAGTTAGTTAGGCTTGGTTTGACTTGGTTTCCTCAACAATAAAATTAGTATAATAATAGCATTAACCTTATAGGGTTGTAGTGTAAATCAAATGAGATAACAATTACAAAGCACTTAGTAAACTGCTTGACACAAGTAAGTTCTGTATAAATGCCAGTTATTATTAATCATAATTATTTTATCATCTTTTACTTAAACAACAAAAAGTTGCTTATGATATTTTAGTTTACAATTATTTTCCACTCAGTCTTGTGCCTCCAAAACTTAACAGGTTTATGAGGGTGGGTAAGAGAAAATACAGGGACCTAGTTTAACAATGTATCACATTACATATTTATAGTCTACTACTTTACTACTGAAGGAGTGGAGTTTTTTTTAATTACTAGAAAGGAGGAAACTGAAATAGGTTAAATGATCTGCCCAGAGTTAGTGTTTGAGGCCATATTAGAACTTAGGTTTTCTTGACTCCAATCCCATTTCTCTATCCACTGTACCATTAGGGGAAAAACAGTTGGTTACATTTAACAGGAGTTTAACTACCTTAGCATTGTCATATTATTCTTTTTTAATTGATTGATTGATTTTTAATTTTCAACATTCATTTTTACAAGATTTTGAGTTCAAAGTTATTCCCTATCTTTCCCCTACTTCCCACCCCAAAACTGCATGCAGTCTGATTACCCTTCACCCATTCTACTCTCCCTTCTATCACCTCCAACTCTTATCCACTTCCCCCTTACTTTCTTGTAGGGTGAGATAGATTTCTATACCCCATTTCCTGTGTATCTTATTTCCCAGTTGTAGGTAAAATCAATTTTTAACATTTGTTTTTAAAACTTTGAGTTGCAGATTCTCTCCCTTCTTCCCTCCCCACCTACCCTCATTGAGAAAGCAAGTAATTTACTACAGGTTATACATGTGTAGTTATGCTAAATATTTCCATAATAGACATATTGCAAAAGACTAACTCTATTTTTCTCCATCCTAACCCACCCCCTATTTATTCTTTTCTCTCCTTTGGCCCTTTACTTTTTCAAAACTGTCTGCTTCAGACTACTCATTCCCCCAATCTGCCCTCCCTTCTATGATCCCCCTCCCTTATCACCTTCCCCCCCCCACTTTCCTGTATGGTAAGATACCCAATTGAGTGTGTATGTTAGTACCTTCTTAAGCCAAAAACCAATGAAGGTTTAACTCATTCCCTTTCACCTCTCCCTCCCTCTCTTTGAATGTAACAGCTTTTACTTTCCTCTGAGATAATTTGCCTCTGAGATAATTTACCCCATTCTATTTCTCACTTTTCCCTTCTCCCAATATATTCCTCTCTAACTCCTTAATTTAATTTTTTTAATATTATCCCTTCATATTCAATTCATCTGATATTTTCTGTCTATATACACATAGACATAGACATAGATGTATATACACACATATACATATACCTACATGTGTATACATATATAAACACTCACATACATATATATAAACATGTGTATATATATGCTATAGATATATACATACATATATGCACACATACATATAGTATATGCATACAAACATACATGCACACACATGTGCGTGGATATATGTACATATAATATTAATATATGAATATATTATATATAAAATAAATGTTTTTTATATATTATATAATAATGAAAATACTTTTTCATCCTTCTCTTCATTCTTGTATTTGAAAATCAAATTTTCTATTCAGCTCTGGTCTTTTCATCAAAAATATTGAAAGTCTGTTTCATTGAAAGTCAATATTTTCCCCTGAAGTATTATACTCAGTTTTGCTGGGTAGGTGATTTTGGTTTTAATTCTATCTCCTTTGAACTACAGAATATCAAATTCCAAGTCCTTCAGTCCCTAAATGTAGAAGCTGGTACATCTTGTGATCCTGATTGTATTCCCAAAATACTCAAATCATTTCTTTCTAGCTACTTGCAATATTTTCTTCTTAATCTGGGAACTCTGGAATTTGGCTACAACATTCCTAGCAGTTTTCCTTTTGGAATCTTTTTAAGAGGTAGTCTGTGGATTGTTTCCATTTCCATTTTACCCTCTGGTTCTAGAATATCAGGGCAGTTTTCCTTGATAATTTATTCAAACATGATGGCTAAGCTCTTTTTTTCTTCATGAATTTTGGGTAGTCCAATAATTCTTAAATTGTCTCTCCTAAAACTGTTTTCCAGGTCAGTGGTTTTTCCAATGAGGTATTTCACATTGTCTTCAATTTTTTCATTCTTTTGGTTCTGTTTTATAATTTTTGGTTTATCATAAAGTCAATAGCATCTTTTTGGTTCATTCTATTTTTTAAGGAATTATTTTCTTCAGTAAGTTTTTGGACCTCTTTCTCCATTTGGCCAGTTCTCCTTCTTAAGCCATTCTGCTCCTCATTGGCTTTTTGGACCTCTTTTTGCCATTTAGGTTAGTCTATTTTTAAGGTGTTATTATCTTCATTATTTTGGGTGGTGTCCTTTAGCAAGCCGTTGACTCAATTATTCATGATTTTCTTGCATCACTAGCATTTATCTTCCCAATTTTCTTCTACTTCACTTACTTGATTTTCAAATTCCTTTTTGAGTTCTTCCATGCCTGTGACAAATTCATATTTTTCTTGGAGGTTTTGGATGTAGGAGCTTTGACTCTGTTGTCTTCTTCTGGTTGTATGTCTTGATCTTCTTTGTTACCAAAGTAAGATTCTATAGTCTGATTTTTCCCCATCATTTGCTCATTTTCTCAGCCAATTACTTGACCTTTTAACTCTTTGTCAAGTTAGGACTCTGCTTCCAGAGTGGAGAGTGCTCTGTCCCAAGCTTCAGGGTTTTGGACAACTATTTTCAGAGATATTTCTAGGCACCTGCAAATTTTCATTTCTTTTAAGTTGGTATGATCCAAGCAGAGGTGTTCACTCCTCTCCTGGCCTGTTCTGTGGTCTCTGAGTGACCTCAGGAACTTTTTTCTACCTTGTAAACATGAGGAGGATTCCCTCTCCACAGCCACCACAAGCTCTGCCATGCCAGTGCTCCTCCTTACCCCAGGACCACCACCTTGCCCTGTGACCTAGTTCCAAGCAGGGAAAATCAACAGAATGCTGCCTCAGCCCCAGCAAAGAGATCTCTGCCATCCCAATCAGCAGCTTCACCCCTCCCACTGTCTGTGGGCCTGGAGCTTCAGAAAAAGCCACTGCTGCTGCTGCTCCTGACCACCACCACCTCCATTGCCCTGGGGCTGGGGCCAACCACGCTCTTCTCTCACCCATGTCTGACAGAGTTTCCCCACTGACCTTCTAAGTTGTCTTTGACGTTTTTTGGTTCAGAAGTCTGGAAACTGCCAGAGCTGCCAGTGATTTGGTCCCCTGAGGCTTGCTCTTGCCTTGTCTGTTCCAGTGTGGCCCACATTAGACTGTGCTCTGATCTCAGCCCAGTGTGATAGACCCTTCATGTTGGCCTTCCAGGTTGTCTTGGGCTGGAAATTTGTTTCGCTCTGTCTTTTTGTGGGTTATGTAGCTCTAGAATTTAATTACAGTCATTTTTACAGGTATTTGGAGGGGTTTGGGGGAGAGCTCAAGCAAATCCTTGCTTTTACCCTGCCATATAGGCTCTGCCTATGTATTGTTATATTGTTGCAATTATATGAATATTGCACTCTTGGTTTCGTTTCCTTAGCTCCAAATCACTTTGGGCAAATCTTTGCCAGTTTCTCTGAATTTCTTATATATGTAAATTCTTATGATATAAAAATAATCTTGCATTAGTATGCCACACTACTTGTTTAATCTTAAGTCAATGCAAAACAGTTTCCTTTCCTAGTTTTTGCTGCCTCAAAAAGATTTCTATCCATTTTCATATTGTCATCAATTTATAAATGTAAAATTTCATTTTCCAAATTTTGTTATCTTCTTTCCTTTTCTAATCATAAAATTCTTGAGGGGTCAGCTAGGGGGTGAAGTCATTAGAGCATTGTTCCGGGACTCAGGAGGACCTGAGTTCAAATCTGATCTCTGATTCCTAACATACTAGTTGTATGACCTTGGGCAAGTCACTTAACCCCAATTGCCCTGCTTTCCCCCCTCAAAAAATGAAACAAACATATTTTCATTTTCATAATGTGATTTGTGATTTGTTATGATTAATGTGATTAAATATGATTTTTTTTCCTTTTTTCAAACATTTATTTAAAAATATTTAATTTTACCAATATTTATTATTATTCCCTCCCATTGCAATCCCCAACTGAACATTAAAAATCCTCAAAATAAAAACTTCATAATAAATATGAATAATCCTATGAAGTGTATTCTCCCATTGGCCATGTTAAAAAATGTATGTTGCATTCTTCATGGTGAGTTCATAAACTCTCTGGAAAAAGATAAGTTTCATCTGCAGTCCTCTGCATTCATGAATTATCATTCAGAGTTCAGAGAGTTTTCCTTCATAACGTGATTTTCATTGCATAAATTATTTCCCTTGTTATGTTCACTTCATTTTGTATCAGTTTATAAAGGTCTTCTCTTTTTACTCTGTAAATATTCAGTTCATTTCTTTTGGCAAAATAACATTCCCTTGCATTTACTTATTATAACTTGTTTAGCCAAGTCTAATATAAAGATACCTTCTTAATTTTCAATTTTGAGCTGCATATGTTTGTTTACACAGTGGTCCTTTTCTTTCTTTAATCTCTTTCAGGGTATAGGCATAAAAGTGATATAGTTTTATCAAAGTACCCACAATTTGTAACTTTGGGGCATAGGTCTAAATTAGTTTTTTAGATTAACTGGACCAATTCACAGCTCCACAAATAGTATATTCATATCCATCTTGCCTGTAGCCTCACAAATATTTTTCATGCTGATTTTTTTAGTCATCTTTCCCAAATGAATGTCTGTGAAACTAATGCTTAGAGTTGCTTTTTGCATTTCTCTGTTAGTTATTTGGAATGTTTTCATATATGGTTGTTGACAACTTTAATATTTTTCTTTGAAAATTACCTCTTCATGTTTGTTGACCATTTATCTATTGTGGAATAAAGATGATGTAATAATATGACTCTCTTGAAGAAAACATAGGCTTATAAAAGCTTTGGTAAACATTATCTCTTGTGTGAATGTTTTTCTGTACAGAGAACTTCACCTTATTAACAACTTAAACAAATATTTCCTCTCTGATTATGAACCAGGGCTCTTTGCTCATTGTACTAAGTGATTATGTCCTGTAATGACCATGAACTCCACAGATTTCTGTCAGAACATCCTGAGAAGAACTGAATATCACAGTAATTACTGAATAATTCAAGAGAACCAGGGTAAGCTGACCTGAATAACCATCACTGGAATGAGCATTAACCTCAGTGAACACTCCTCGGAGGCAAGGGAGGTGCTAAAAGACTAGAGCTGTTAGGGGCATGCCCAGTTCATTAGAGATAAGAAGATAGACAGTGAATGGAAGCTTCTGCTGAGTATTCTAGCAAGCATGGTCTGTGAACCATCATGCAAAGTGAGATGTATTGAACTGAGGTAAGTCACCATTGGGAGTTCTGATGCTTTTACTTCAGGATAGATCATTTTATATGCAAGTGAGCCCTACATCTTATTAAAACATTCACTTACCCCAGGTGGGTGAGGTTGTGGGGCAATCAAACCCAAGACACTCTCCTTGTGAGACTCCAGAGGTAAGATGAGGGGGCAAGGGAGCGGGGGCTCTGTCACATGCCATAGATGTTGATTTGGTGTCAGCGTACCTTTTCCAATGGCCCTACTCCTACTGCTGCTACCCACCCAAGGCATCATGTGCCAGTCCAAAGTAGTTTACCTGTAGCTTTATATTTTTAGCAATTCTCGCCTCATCTATAGAGCCACATATTGCCTTTATTTTGATTTTTTGATTCTCCAACTTTAAGATTATCATAATAAAACTTGTCCCCTACCAAGTTCACAGATACTAGAAGAAACAATTAGAGGCAATATTGTGGAATCCTTGCCTGAAAATCTCAACATGAGTAACTACTTTGCAATTAGTCACTTATACCCAAGGAGAACAGCTCTCAGGTGTGTTACTTTAAGTGATCTCCCTGTATATGCTTATTTGCTGAATCAGATATAAACTAGCAGCACAATGCTACATAATATGGTATATTTGAAAGGCTGGAAGGAGGCCAAGATGTAAGGAAAGGAAATTGTCTATTTTCTAGGATAGTCTTTTATGTTTTGTGGCTTTTTTTTTAAAGGATTCATGAGATTAAAAGAACACAAGCATTTTTTAAGAGTATAAATCGGTTGAAAAAATTTCACTTCTCAATTAAATACACACACACACTAAAATGAGATATTAGTTTTATATATGTAAAATATCAGATGAGAGTTTTTTTAATAACAGACTGAAATAAAATCATACTTTTCAGTATTTATCCTCTTAAGCTTGAAACACATCTCACCATAGTCATACCATAATGCAAACCATATGATTAATCACTTAGTGATTTGGCCCTTCAGATAGATTATAGAAGATTAACTTACTTTATAGATGAGTTATGGAAATAGTGATATTACTTCATAGAAAAGGAAGAGATGTTTTGAGGCCAGAAAATTAATGAATGAAAAATTAGAAATGTGAAAGTCATCAGGAAGACAAGTAAATGAAGAAAATGGACTACAAGCAAAAGAGCAAGAACAAGAGGATGTGCCCAAAGATTGTATTCACTGAACCCCCAAGTGAAAGAGATGTCTGAAAACATCCAGGCCAATTACTGGGGAATCCCTTCTACAACATTTCCAAGGAATGTTCCTCCATCCTCTGCTTGAAGATCTCCAGGGAGGGGGAATCCACTACTTCCTGTGATAGCTAGATGGTACAGTGCATAGAGTTTTGATCCTGGAGTGCAAAAAAACTTGATTCTGAATCCTATCTTGGACATTTATTAGCTATGTGTCCCTTGGCAAGTTATCTAACATTTTTCTGCTTCAGTTTCCTTATCAGTAAAATGGGGATAAGCATAACATCAATTTCCTAGGGTTGTTTTGAGAATAAAATAAATATTAATATGTAAAGTGCTTTATACACATGTAGTATATAAAGTTTGAAGCACATATATTATATTTACATACGCACATATCTGTGAGTTTGAAGCACATATATTTACATACGCACACATCTGTGTATATATATGTATATATATATGTATATATATACATATATATACACACACACACGCACATATATGCCTATATGTGGGTATGTAAATATTGTATTACATTACCTTACATTATCCTGAAGCAACTCATTTTCTTTAAGAGAATTTTAGTCATCAAGAAATGTTTATCCTCACATTAAACTACATTTCCCTTTTTTCAACTTTCAACTATTATTCTTAATTATTACCTCATTTGGCAAGTACAAGTCTATTACCTCTTCCATGGGACAGCAAACACTTCAGATACATGAAGACAGTTATTTGGTCTTTTCTTCAGGCTAAACATCTCCAGTTCTATCATCCAAATGCCAGGTGGAATGGTCTTGCTGCTCTTTGCCATATTGGTCATCCTTCCCTTGTCATTCTAAATGGCTCTTTTTCCCCCCTTAGCAAATGTCAATCAATGCATTTAAATAATGCCAACATGTGAAAATAATGAATTGTACATCATTAAATAGGAAGTTGCATTGTGTAGAGTTTGATTTGTTAAGATTCACTGCCAACAACAATATTCATTTCCAGTTGTTGATTTGCTATCACATAGACCAGTCCTCATATAAAGGTCTAGGACCAAGGCCTTCTTCTAGCCCTCTTTTTGATCTGTGCATTTCTAAAATTACATTTTCTTACCATGTCATTTTCATTGCTATTTTTATTCTAACTTAAGCTATACCATTTGCTGTTCTTATTAAATCCTTTTGGGGGCATTGCTGGCTTGAATATATAACTCCAATGGCATAGTATCAGAAATACACTTTTAATAAGAGTTAGTAACTTATTCAAATAAAAGAAATAGTCCAAAATAAAATGATACCATGATCCCCTTTCATCTTTCCCCTTATTTAATATAACTGTTTACATATAGACAGCCTAGTATATGAGTTAGATGAATCTCAAATCAAAGAATTTTAGAGATGAGTTAATGATAAATGTTGAATTTGTAGTCATAAATCATTATTTTTCGTTAGTTTTTAATTGATATTTTCTATTTCTTCCATCTCCATAGTATCCCATGTATCCCTCCTCCTTCTCTGGCCAGAGAGTGTTCTCATATGACAAATACTACTTTGGTGGGAGGGAGAAGAAAAGAAAAAGTCAGTATAACTGATAGAAACATTGTAAAAGTCTAAAAGCACATCCAATGTATAACACCTCCCACCCTCATTAAAGGGTAAGTTAAGAGTGTCTACTCTTATCTCTTTGAGTTCAATTGACCTTTATTATGTTGTACATTTACTTTTGATTTTTTTTGGTGTGTCATGGTTCTTTTCATTTCAATTTCTGCAGTTATTTTGTATATTGTTTTCTTAACTCTGCTTCAGTTCTGAATTAATAATCTTTACATGCTTCTATGTATTCAAAAAACACATCTTTTTTTTTTTACAATATGGCAGTATTACCGTCATTCACAATATTGTGTTTACCCATTCCCCAAATGATGGATAGCTAGTTTGTTTCCAGTTTTTAGCTATCACAAAAAAGCTGTAACAAATGTTTTGGAGTATATGCGGACAAGCTCAATAATGGTGTTTCTTATTTAAAGAATATTAACATTTTAATAACTTTATTTTCATAATTCCACATTGTCTTCCAGCATGATTATAACATTTCACAGCTTTATCAACAAGGTATTAATGTGTCTATCTTTCTACGACTCCTCCAACATTAAAAGTCAACCTTTTTTTGGCAATCTTTGCCAACTTGCATGCTGTGGGATGGAGCCTCTATGTTTTTTGGATTTCTGTGTCTCCTGTTATTAGTGATATTTTAATGTGGTTCTGAATACTTTTCAATTCCCTTGAGAATAGTTTTTGTTCATATTCTTTGATCATTTATTTGTTTCAGAATTGTTTAGGGAAAGTTTTTAATTTTGTTTTAATGTTTTTAATTTTACTAATATATTTTTGATACCAATCTCTTATCAGAGAAGTTTTATACAAATATTTTCCCCACCTATTTGATCACTTCCCTTCTCATGTCAACTACATTAATCTTATCTGTACAGAAGCTTTTTTAGTTTTAAATTCCCCCTTCTCTTATTAACAGAAGTATGTCATTTCTTTTTCCCTTAAGTTACTTTAATTTTATTAAAGGTGGTCCCCTTCCCAGTGGCTCTCCTCCCCTCATCCCTAATTTCTTCTTCTTTTTAAATATTTTCTCCTCTCAGCTAGTTTTGTTCCTATGTTTTGCCTTCTTCATTATGTATCAGTTCATGCAAATCTCATGATGAAATGCTATTATTTTTCCCACAATCACCTTTCTTTGTTGCCAGGGTTACTGTTTCTTTAATCTGATTCTTCCTTCCTGTGACTGACTTTCTATATTTCTGTCTGGAGTGTGTATCTCTGCTCCCCATTTATGCATTGAGCTGTCTAGAATCATTAATCCCCAGAACTATCGGAAACACTGAATCTCATTGCCAACTCCACTGCTAGATGCCATCATCAATAAAAGAGAAGGAGGAAAAGGAGATATTGTCTCACTCCACATATGGATCTCCTCTGAAAAGTTCTCCTCAGCCTAGACTCTCCCAAATTATCAGGTATAGCTGTGTTAAGTCCTCAGAGAATTCTTTTTTTCTCCTCAGTAAACTGTGTTATTTCCTTCTGGTTATTCCTTCAGAGTTATATTCAAATTTTAGAAAAAGGTCACCAGATGTGGAAGTAGTATTGTATCTTGTTGTTGAAACTTTACAACCTTATCTTATGTCACTAAACTCTGACTACATCAAATGAGTTTGGACAAGGGACAAGAATTATGTGTCTATCTCTTTGAGCAAAGTAAGCATAAATTAATTCCAGGGGCAATCACTATCAACATGGAACATGAACAAAGGTATCTTATGACAGGCACAACCTGACCTGAGCTTTGAGGAGAATGAGGGATTCCAGAAAAGAAAGCTTAGCAACAAGTACAATTTCTGGGCCATAAATGAAAGTGCAACATTGAAGCTGGAATTCAATGTTACAGTTTGTCTTACTAGTAAAGAACCTTGCCATAAAACATTCCACTAAATTCTTCAGCAGTATGTGATACAATGTAATACTAAGTTGGGAAAAAGAAAAGGAAAATTAAACCAAGAGGTAAAGAGTTTGTTCATGGCAGAGACTAAGATAGTCCAAATGTGTTAAGGTTACCTGGATCAGTTCAAGTTTTACAATATTGTAGAAGTAACTTATCAAAACTTTATTTCAAATGAAAAGGAAGCATGGCACTGACTCATCAGAAAAGTCAACTATGGTTATCTTGTTTGGGAATATTCAGGTCTAGGAAGACAGAAAAAAAAAGACTTAAGGATTAACATTTCAGCTAGTCAGGAGCAGCTAGGTGAGATAGCACACTGGGTTTGGAATTAGGAAGATTCATCTCCATGAGTCCAGATCTGGCCTCAGATATTAGTAGTTATGTGACCCTGGGAAGTCACTTAACTCTGTTTGCCTCAGTTCCTCATGTGTAAAATGAGCTAGAGAAGGAAATAGCAAACCACTAGTGTTTCCTGCAAGAAAACTCCAAATGGGATCATGGATAGTCAGACAGGACTGAAAATGACAGAACAAAGAAATAAACAAACAAAATCAGCTAATCCCCCATCAGTTATGGACTATGAAAAGTAGCTGTTTAGGCTGAGTTAAGAGTATTATAAAGCTAATGCTTACATGCTATAATCTAAAATGGAATGACTATGACATAGCAATTCATCATTTGAAGTATGAGGATTGAATGACAGTAGCATTTGAAACAGCTTTTGCTTTCAATAAGCAAAATAAAGATTCCATATAAATTTCTTCAAGAAAGGATTTTTAAATTTGGTTTCGTACTTTTTTTTCTTTTTTCCTTCCTTCCTTCCTTCCTTTCTTCCTTCTTGTAATGGCAAGCAGGGTGGGACTGTTTGCTGTTTTTTTCTTTTTGTTTTGGAGTGCTTCTCAGCAACAAGGCAATCAAGTGCCTTTGCATTTTGCCATTGTTTCAACCAAGAGTCTTTGACTGAAATGGGAATTTTTGATGACCTGCTTAAGTCATAGGAAGGCCTAGGTCACATGGGTTTGAGTCATGTGGTTGTGATGCCCTCTGACCCTGAAGAAGTATATTTATACTCTGAGGTTAGCATTTTGCTTGGAGCACACTCAGTGGAAGAGTGTTTGTGTGGAGACTCTGGGTAGCTGTTAACGAGCCCCCTGGCTTTGAAAACACAGATGCTGGTGTTTCTCTCTCTGGTAACTATGTATGTATAGCTTTGGTCAGACAGCTAGAAGCCTGTCTGTTGATTTGTGCTATTTTGTCTGTTTATATTTTTTTCTGTTTGTGTTTTCTCTGAAGTTCAGGGTGTTGACTTTTTCCCCTGAACTAAGTGAATGATATATGCATTTTTAATTAAAGTGAGATTGTAAACCCCTTAAAGTTGCTTTCCTTAAAAAAACAGATCAAAAACCTGTGCTAGCAGTACTCCTGTGTGCTGGCATTATTGGTCTTACATAGCCACAGTAGCTGCAAGTAACATTGTTGTTACACTTCCTTCCTTCCTTCTTTTCTTCCTTCCTTCCTTCATTCCTTCCTTCATTCCTTCCTTCATTCATTCCTTCATTCCTTCCTTCTTTCCTTTTTCTTTTTCTTTCTTACTCTCTCTCTCTCTCTCTCTCTCTCTCTCTCTCTCTCTCCCTTTCTTTTATTTCAGTGGTGGTAGGTGTTTTTTTTTGCTTTTTTGTGTGCTTGTGTGTGAGTTTAGTCATCTTTTACTAGTGGCTTATTTTGATGCCTCCTCATAAAGGTGAAATGACCATGGAATCTTGAAATATATTTTCTGCATAATTAAAACTCCTATGAGTCTTGCCAGATTGCAATGGTCCTGAATGTGGACCCAGCAACAAAACATTTGTCCTTTGAGGACATGAATAAATTAAGAAATTTTCATTAGAAGACTGATCATTAGGTGATGAGAGGTTTTTCCCTTCTTATTTGGTTGACAACTTTTTAAAATGTCTACTAACAAATGGGAGGTCTTCATCAGCAGCAGTAACAGCAGCCAAGAACCATTGCAATAAAAGAAACACTACTATATATGTAGTGCTTTTGGTTTTGCATGTTTCTTTTCATACATTAAGTGATTTGATCTTCCCAACAAGAATATAAGGTAAGTACAGTAAATCTTATTATTCTGATTTCGCAGATGGGGAATCCAAATGTTAGAGAGAATAAAGGACTTGCCCATAGTTACACATATGGTAAGTATTTGAAGCGATATATGAACCCAGGTCTTCCTGACTCCAAGAAAAAGATGATCTATCTACTATGTTATGATGCTTAAAAGAAGTGGAATGGATAACACTTTTAATAAAATCATATATTTCTGCTGTGTTGAAGGTGTTTTATTGATCATATCAAATAACAGATATATATATATATATGTACATATATATATATATATATATATATATATAACTTTATGATTTACAAAGTGCTTTATATATATTATCCCCTTTGAAACTTTATGATGTTATGAACTTATGGGTATTTCCTCTAAGGTTTTTATTTCCCTCCATTTGAAATATGATAAAGCAAAGAGAATCCAAATACCTCATGGTCAAAAAGCCAAAAAGAAGATAAGTGGTATGAACATTATCAGCCACTTCACTTGCATTGGGACAAATCATGGTATCCATTGATGTTGTATGTGTATGTGTGAGCCTGAGAAGTGAAGTCTAATTTGAACATTTGAAAACCTTTCGTGATTATATATTCCACATCTTTAGCATTGACATAACCAACAAATTGATTCTTCACAGTGGATATTCCAAGAGCTGTTCACGTTTTCTGGACTCACACATTCTACCTGCTGCCAAGCTCTGTGAAAGCCCAACACTCCATTTCATTCCTGGCATTCTCCCTAATCTCTATTCCATTCAAGAACTGATCCATGAAGCATGGCTTACTTTTGGTTCTGTTTAATCTCCTGTATTAGATCCTTCATACCTAGTCTCAATTAAGATTACTGAACATTAGCCAGAGCACAAATTTCATGTTATAGTATTTGGAATCCAGAATATAAAAGCCACTGACATTGGCCTTCTAAATTGTTTGGCCAGACATTCCCTTCCACATTCTCAGAATTGTAATAAAGGACTGCTAACAATTCAAAATATCACATCTCCAACTCTACTTTCAGGTATACCTTTCTGGTTTTTAATTATTTTTTTCCATTTTAAACCTGTCATCTCTAGGTCTAAGAATGCTTGTGATTTTTATACATTATGACATTTAAGAGAATAGAATGATTTGTGCGGAGAATATCTGTTTTGGCGGAAAGTATAAATTAAGGAGGTGCAAGTAAGGTAAACCTTTGTTGGTAACATTATTGTCCTGTGGGAGATTAAAATGGTCAAATGGCCATCACTTTGAAAATGTTGAAACTCATCAATTTTTTCTATATAAGTTATAGATAGTATATATAAAAAAGCTATCCTTTAGAGGATCAGTAAGTTGTGGAACATATGCTGCTACTTTTGTAGGTTCTTAATTATGTTTGTAATACTTTCAAGGCTTTGATTGTTTGGTTGGTTTTGTATTTTAAGCACATAGCAAAATGCTAGCTCTATAGTAGAATATACATACACAGGTGTATATATTATACATGTATGCATATACACATATATGTAAGAATTCATTCAATATATACATACATGTGTGTTTATTTGGTTGTTTATTACCACCTCATTTACACTGGTGAAGAAGACAGTGTTGGACTTGGAGGTAAGGAAACTTAATTCAAATCATTCCTCTGACACTAACTACCTCTATGCCTTGAGGCAAGTCACTCAGCCTGTTTAAACTTCTATTCTTCTTTTGTCAAATGGGCACAATACACGCAGCACTTAATCCACAAGTCTGATGGGTTGATCAAATGAGAAAATGTATATAAAGTACTTAGGAAACAATAGAAAACTAACTGACGAGAAATGTTAAGTGAGCACTATCAAAGCTGCATCATGGCTCTGATAATAATAATAACAATTAGTATTATTATTTTTAATTATTATTGTGGTTGTTAATTTTCTTTCTATTGCATGTACATAGTTATTACAATGATACTTCAATTCTTCAACAAATAAGGATTCCTTTGCTATGTCCACTTCATTCACATTAGCTGTTATTCATTAGTATCACAAGAAAGAATAAAAATTACCTGTTAGTCTTTGTGACTATATATAAATAAGGTCCATTGCCTGGTGGTCAACATTTGGATGATCACTCTTTCCAAAATTAGCAAAATTTGTCTTCGGATTTTAGATATGTGGAATCTGAAAATTGGAAGGAGACTCAAAAGTGACCTGATCCACAATGTACCTGAGCAATAATCTTTCCAACAGCATGCATAGGGAATAATCATGCAGCCTTTACTTTTGATTTTCCAGTTAGGGGAAACCTAGTATTTCTAAGACTGTAAGTTGAATTAATGGTTAGGTTTAATTATTTTGTTGTTGTTTTTTGAAGGCAATTGGAGCTAAGTGACCTGCCCTGGGTCACAAATCTAGTAAGAATCTGAGGTCAGATTTGAACTTAAGTCCTCCTGGCTCAAGAGCTGGTACACTATCCATGGCACCAACTAGCTGCCACAGATAGCTTTAATCACTAGGGACTTTTTCTTTCCATTTTCAATTGGTCTCTCATAAACCTCAGTCCATTCCTCCTAAGTTGGCCAATGCGAATCCAGAAGAACAAACATGTCTAATTTCTTCTTCACATGATCACCCTTAAAAATACTTGCAGACTTAAAATATCAGATAGTTATCATTCCCTCCTCCCACATCAAATCTTTTTCCTCCCAGTTTAAATATCCTAATTCCATCAATTAATCCTCAAAGGAATGAGTTCCTTCAGCATTATAGACATTTTCTTCTTTCTGAATTCTAGTTTGTCAAAGACTTTCCTAAAATATGAAACCTAGAACAAAACATAAGACTTTACAGGGTGTTCCTAAAGTCTGGACCCATAGGCAAAAAATGCACATTTTCAAGAAATGAAATAATTGAAAATTTCCACAACATTTTATTGAAATGGAATATTAACAAATAACTTCTTAAATTTCAAATAAAATCATATGATTTCATATTCATATTCCAAGAGTGAATGTGCTAAAACTGACAGCAATGTGGAGTTACTGGGTTATTGCATTGAGCTCACATGAATCTTGCAAAGCACATGAAACTTTGCATCACAAATGATGGGAATCATATTGAAGATGTTATTTGTTAATATTCCAATTAAATAAAACGTTGTGGAAATTTTCAATCATTTAATTTCTTGAAAATACGCATTTTGCCTGTGTGTCCAGACTTTAGGAACACCCTGTATACTGGGCTGTAGCAGAATGATCAGTAGGAGCATACCATAAACTTTACTTGTTTGTTTGTTTGGTCATTCATCTATTTATTTATGTTTTCATTTGCTTTTTTTTTTTCCATTTGGGTTACCACTGCTTTAACTTTTACTGAGTTTATCATCCACTGGCCCAAAACAACAAGAAAGTAGAATCATGTTTAAATTTGAAAAAAAATATTAGATTAAGATACTGGGGAATTTTGCAATTAACCTATTCCTTATAGATTTAATTTTATTCATTCATTGAACAGAATATGTTTTTGCGAGCTGAGGTTATTTTTTTTTTGCTTGCTTTAACAAAGTTCCATGTTTTTGATACAAGAATGTTAATGTTTATATATCATGAAACATTATACTCTCTTCAGAATTAAAATTAAGGATCACTTAAAAGGTGATGGAGAGACACATCATAGGCATGAACAGGCATATATTAAACAGAAGTAATCACGAAGGAGTGCAGTGTAAAGGATATGAGCAAAGACATGAACTATCAGAAAAGAAGATGATTTTGGTTAATGTTGAGAGGGAGGGGTAACATATATCTCACATATTCTGCTCATATCCTCACTGTGTGAAGGGAACTCACAAAAGTTACCCAGTACATTTTGATGGAATCTCTAAAGTGAAATTACAGAAAGGCATGGACAAGACTCACACATAATATTTAGATATGACCATGTGGCAATCTATGTCACTGCAATATGAACAGAATCATAGATCCAATGTCATATTAGAGTGAATACTTTAGTACCAGACAGAATTATTAAATCCTTTTGAGGATCTCTGGTGAAAGTCAATCATAGTATGGTTAGGGAGAAAGGATTGCTCCTTGTACTGATGTCTTTTCTTTCTACCTAAAAGTCATAAAATTCTAAACAAGTGTGAAAGAAAGAGAAATTCTTTTTGTTTAGATTGATAGCCAAATGATTTAATTAGTAGCTTTATTTTATTTCTTTAGTAAGAAAGTGGTACCCACAATATAATGCGCATCAATTTCTTCATGCTAAATTATTATAAAAATAGCAATCATCTTAATAAGTCATCATCATAATCAAAATTAATTGTAAATAGTTATAAAAACAAAATTAAGAGCAAGTAATTATATTAATATAGTTGGGGGAAGAAATTTCTATTTCAATCATTTCTTTACTTATGCAAGAATAGGGCACACTACTAGAACTTCCAAATAAATTCAGTGAAGGGCAATGAACCCAGTTCTCACCCATGATCATGTTTGTATTAATGATGCTGTTCTGTCATTTCAGTTTTCTCTAAAGTGAAGTGACTTACACAGAATCAAACATCTTTGAGCTTAAGTGCAGGCTTCACCCTGGTTGTCTTGATTTGATGACAATCTTCTTTCTTCTAAAGCCTACTGCTTATTATCACTATGATTGTAAGGCATAGTGCATTGCATGCTCATATAGTCAAAACTATTCTACAAGTAGGAAGATATTTTTGCATTAAAAATTAAACTGATAAAACAATATAAAGACTATTCTGTAATAAAACTTTTCCTTTGAAGATTAAACATGGACCAGTTTCAGAATTTGAGTAAGGGATGAACATTAACAAAGTTGAGAACAACTAAGTTATACTAAAAGTTTGCATTTATAGGGAAGATGATAAAGGGATCAGAGGAGATATAACCTTTGGAAAAGAGTCCAGCATTTAATATATCAAGACAGAACTCAAGTGCAAAGATGTCTTTGCACTGAGAGCGAAGTTTCTTACCAATTTTGAAAATAGTTATTCAGAAGCTATTACATAGGACTGTGTTATGGTATTAAGGACTTATGTAATAACATCTTTAAAAAAAGTGTTGATCATTGTTGCAACGTCAGACAAGAACATTAACAAACATATCCTTTGATCTTTTTATGATGGAAAAAGAGAGCCAAACCCTCATTTAGAGATAAATGCATAGTTATCTATCTATCTATCTATCAATCTATCTATCCACCTACCTATCAATCATTTATCATCTACCTTGGTATCTATAATTTATCTACTATTTAATATCTAGACTAGATTCATTGCCTTCATTTTGGAACAACTATGAAGAAATGCCTATGACATGTCTACAGTGACCACTACACATGGGTCCTTTTTAAAAGTACTCAATGTGAAACATTGATATCAGGTATTGGTTAGCCTTAGTTTTTTTTTTTCTTCACCTTGCATCACATAAAATGCATAAGATTCAAAAGACCAGCGGAAGAAAATTAACCCATTAAATAATTCAGAATATAAAACATCTCAATTAGTCAATTACACTCATCTCCTCACCCTCCCAAGTAAAGACAACTTAGTAGGACAGCTGAAGGAGATAACCCTGCTATTACTCTTTTGCCTTGTACCTAAAGGGCTTGAGAGAATAACAACATTCTAATCTTCTGGCCAGCGGGCTCTTTAGTCCTTCAGGTTTAGTGTAATCCCTAACTGATCATCTTCTCTGATAAGAAGCATGCTTTTAGAAGAACTGTCTTCTATTGAGCACTCAGTACTGAATGGAGAGACCCTTGATCTAACATATTCCAGATGTTACTACCAGTGCTGGAAATGAATTTCCCAGGCTCAATGGCCTATGCTCAGGAAAAGAAATAGAAAACAAAAGAAGGCAGCAAGTGATTGTGGCTCAACTAGGCATACTCAGTTGTTGTAGTTGCTTTGGCCTGTGGTGGTGACATAGCGGAAGAGAATTCTTTCCTCACCTTGGCTGGGCCTGTAAGAGAAAGAAATGCTTATGCACATCCTAAAAGATTGGAACTGTTTCTTTTAAGCTTTTATGCCACGGGATGTGGATGGCTTATCCTGGAGGTATTTTTAGTCATTTTCAACACAACTTTCCTATCATAGGAACTATCAATAATGAATTGTCATGTTATCTCAATAGGCATTTGTCCTTATAAAAGGAGACAGAGAATCTGAATGGCTACCTGGGAGGTGCCCCTACAAGGAAGGTGCCCCAGATTTTAAAGTCAGGGTATCCCCTAATCATCTCCTATACATATATAAAGTAAAATGAATGTATAAAAATATCAAAGCAAAACTTTCAGGATATTATTATTATTATTATGTCTCAATCCTAAAAGGATTGAGAGGAAGTATGGTATTATGGATCAAAGACTAGATGTGAGTAAGACAAACTCAGGTAGCTACCCTCTAATTTTCTGTATGACTTTAAACAAGGTATTTAAGTTATCTGGACTTTTCAAAGGGCTCTTCAATCTCCAAATATAATATTTAATCTTAATATATCATTAAAATGATCTATTTCTTAAATACCACCCTTCAATGCATAGCTACATAGTGTGGCAGAACAAATTACTACATTGACCATATCTAAAAATATATGTCTCTATCTGATTTTTAAGTTTATCCCTTGTCTGTAAGAACGTAAGAGGTGTATTTTTCTTCCTCATTCCTTTAGACATGTGGTTTATAATTGCATTGTAGATCCAGAGTCCTTAACTTGAGGTCATGAAATTTTAAAATTATCTCTATAACTGTTTTTCAATAAAATTGGTTCACTTTACATACTTATATTTTATTTTATGCTTTGAAAAATATTATTCTAAGATGAGGTCCATAGGCATCACCAAAGTACAAAGTGTCTTTGACATAAAGTAAGTTAAAAACCCATGGTGTAGATGCTTGGATTTAGTATACATTTATATAAAATGTTCTGGTTAAATACTCCTGTCTATTGACAAGAATTTTAGCAGTAGGAGAAAAGAGGGAAGTGATGGTCAATCCAAGAAAGGGATCAGTTCTTTTGAAATTTGTTGATTTTGTATATTGTAAGGGGCTAAGAAACTTGACTTTAATTATTTCCCTTACTTTACACTATTTTTCTGACTGTCAATACTAATTAAATTCAAACTACCTCCCCACAGCCATCCATATTAGGAAGAGAGAAGAACTCGCAGTAGAGCTAAGTTGAATATAGGATAATAATCTGATGAATTATTGAAAGCGAAAGCCTAATGTTTCATCCAGGATATTTCCAAGAAGGGTTAGAGGGCAAAATTTAAAATGAACAAGGAGACAAGGGAAATACGTATCACTTCCCTCCTTCACCATGTCAGGTTCAACATGTCAAAACAGGTGAAACTGACTGACACTTAAATAAGAAGCTACCATATTATTTTTCTTGGCTTTTACTCCTTTTTTACTCCTCATAAAAAGGGAATCCTTCAACAGAAACATTAATTTCCAGCTGGGTATATTTCCCAATACACCATTTAAAGAAAATACTCAGTGTGATAATGTTAGATCACTGCTTTTAGCTGGCATTTTATTTTATTTTATATTATTTCTATAATGAGCTTCTTTTCACAGAATGAGACTTACAGAAAGAGAAAACGTTGGCTTGTGGAAGAGATGAATGAACATAATAAGACTCCTGGTGGAGGGATTTATGATGTATATTTAGCATCTCAGACAACACGGTAAATCAGTGCCAGCACCAATGTAAAAAATGCATTAGATGCCATTTGTTTCTCACCAGCCTCTCTTGGCCCTTTTCAGATGCCATTCCCAAGATTTATACATCCATTTCATTTCATATTATTAAAAAGTCTATTACAGATTATAATGCAGCTCTAAAACACAGCAAATGCTGCCTCTGTTTTTAGAGTTGCTTATACATAGAATATTTTCAGTACTGTTATATGAAAAATCAGTGCTCATGAATTCAACAAGACTAATACATTTAATGACAGATGCAAGTCACCCGCCATCCCTGCAGGTGATTGGAATATCCACAGATGACCAGTGGAACTTTTGCCATCTACATAATAGGTGCTCATGTTCCATTTAAAGTGTTTCTTTTTTCAAATGCTAGAGATACAAGGTCTTTATTCTATTTATAAGTCTGATTGTTCACTGGGATCTAGAAACATTTTTTTAATATATTGTATTAATGTTGTTCAATATTTCCCAATTACGTGTAAATAATTTTTTCATTGTAAATTCTAAATTTTATCCGTCACTCCCACCCCACCTCTACCCATTGAGAAAATGCACAATATGATATCAAATATGTATGTGTAGCTATTCAAAACATAATTTTGCATATTAACCATGTTATAAAAGAAAATGCACAAAACACAAGAAAAATTAAGAAAGTAAATAAAGTATACTTTAAAATTCACTCAGAGTTCATCAGTTTTCACTCTGAAGATTGACAGCATTTTTCATCGTGGCTACTTTGGAATTGTCTTGATTCACTGTCTTGATAAAAGTAGTCTTTCACAGTTAATCATCATTGCATATCACTGTTACTGTATACAATGTTTTCCTGGTTCTGCTCACTTCATTTTGTAACAGTTTTAATAAGTCTTGACAGATTTTTTTTCTGAAAGCATCCTGCTCATTCCTTTCTTATAGCACAATAGTATTCCAACAAAATCATGTATTATACCTTGTTCAGGCATTCCTCATTCGATGGGGCACCCCCTAAATTTCCAATGACTCGCCACAACATAAAAGGCTGCTTTAAATATTTTTGTACATAATTGTCCATCCCCCTCCTTCTTTTTTATCTCTTTGGAATCCAGACTTAGTAGTGATATTGCTGGACCAAAGGGTATACATAATTTTATAGACCTATACATATTTATAGTTCTGAATTTTTCCCAAGAAAGCTGGACTAGTTCACACCTCCCATCTATAATGCATTAGTGTCCAATTTTTTTACACATCTTTTCCATTATTTTCATTTTCTGTCATGGTAGCAAATCTGATAGGTATGGAGTGGTAGTTCAGACTAGTTTAAATTCTTATTTATTTAATCAATTACAATTTAGAGCATGTTTTCCCTTTGACTATAGACAGCTTTGATTTCTTCTGAAAACTGCCTGTTTTTACTTCTTGACCATTTGTCATTTTGGGCATGACTAAAAAAAAATGACCAAGTTTCCTTTATTTTTGAGAAATAAGACTCATATCAGAGAAAATTGCATCAAATTGTTTATATTGCCATATTGTTGTAACAACAATGTGGCTTGCCACTCCTGTGGTCTGTAAGACCAACAACACCAGGACTCTGGAGTGCTGCCAGCACAAATTCTTTGATCTGCTTTTCTAAGGAAAGCAACTTTAAGGGTTAACAATCTCAGTTTAATCAAACATACATATATCATTCACTTAGTTCAGGAGGAAAAGCCAGCACTCTGAACTTCAGAGCAAATACAAACAGAAATTACAAACATACATTATATAAACAGAACAAATAAACACAAATCTACAGACAGATTTCTGTCTGACAAAATCACAATATATAGTTACCAGAGAAGCACCAACATCTGGATTCCTCAAGTTGGGGTCTCCTTAATGGCTAACCAGAATCTCCACACCAACACTCTTCCCATGAGTTAGCCCGAAACAAAATGCTAACCTCTGAGTTTATATACCCTGTTCAGGGTCAAAGGGTGGCACAACCATGCAACTCAAAACCGTGTGAGGCTTCTTCAGGTATCACAGACGCAACTCAAACCTATGTGAACTAGGGTTTCCCTTGACTTAAGCAGGTCATCAAAGACTCCCCATTTAATCAAAGAAACAAAGGCCATACTCATCAAAGACACTTGATTACCTAATTGCACTGCAAGAGAAAATATTAAAAAAGTCCCACCTTAATTAGCAATACAATTGTCTATGGTACCTTTTATCAAAATGTAGTTTCTCTGATAATCTCTTTTAATTAGTTTTAGATTTGTTTTGCTGGGTGTGAGACCATGATTGTCACGCTTGCATTATTTTGACTTCAGCTAATGCACAGTAGATTCTGCTCCAGGCCCTTATTTTAACTCTATGTGAGTCATTCTGTTTCAAGAATACTTTTGTAAATAACGTATTGTTGGACTTTAGTTTATTATCTTTTCTGCTATCTGCTTCTGTTTTATGAGTACATTCATCCAATTTACGTTCATAATTTTGATTACTGTGTATTTCCCTCTATCCTATTTTCTTATGTTTATCCATCTCTCTTTCTTTTTACCATGTCCTACCTGAAATCTTTTAGGCTTCTTACTACTCCCTCCCTTAATCTGCCCTCAGTTTTACCACCTCCCTCTTGTCTCTTCTCCTGTCTTCCTCTACTTAACAATGGGTTAGATAGATTTATATACCCAACTGAGTTGTCCCTCTTTTAACTAGTTCTGATAAGAGTGAGAGTCAAGCTTGCCTGCCACTCCTATGCAGCCATACCATCTACTTTAAAAGTTATTCTTTGTATGTTTCTTTTACATGAAATCATATTCCTTTCTCTTCCCCTTTCTCCACGTCATTCCTTCTTTTATGCCCTTCTGCTCTATTTGCTTTAAGGGCAGGATAGATTTCTATACCCCATTACTTGTATGTCTTATTTCCCAGCATCATGTAAAAACAATTTTTAACACTCATTTTTAAAACTTTCAGTTGCACATTCTTTCCCTTCCTGCTTCCTAAAACATTCCCATTGAGAAAGCTAGCAATTTGATATAGGTACCATATTTACTTCCATCCTATCCTGGCCCACATTTATTATATTCTCTCCTTTGACCCTGTCTTTCCTCAATGGTGTTTGCTTCTGATTATCCACTCTTCCCATTTGCCCTCCTTTCTATCATCCTTCTCCTTCTCCCCTTCTCCCCTACTTTCCTATAGGGTAAGAGAGATGTTCATACCCAATTTAGAGTGTATGTTATTCCCTCCTCAAGCCAAATCCAATGAGGGTAAGGTTCACTCAGCTCCCTCTCAAACCCCCTCCCCCCCTTGCCCTCCAACGTAAAAGCTTTTTCTTGCCTCTTTTATGTGAGATAATTTACCCCACTCTACCTCTCCCTTTCTTCTTCTCCCAATATATCCTTCTCTCACCCTTTAATTTTATTTTTAGGTGTCATCACTTCACATTGGAATGTAAACTGTTTAACTTTAATAAGTCCCTTATGATTTCTCTTTCCTGTTTATCTGTTCATGCTTCTCTTTATTCTTGTATTTGAAATTCAAATTTTCTATTCAGTTCTGGTCTTTTCATTGAGAAAGTTTGAAAGTGCTCTATTATATTGAAAGTCTATATTTTGCCTTGGAGCATTATACTCGGTTTTGCTGGGTAGGTGATTCTTGGTTTTAATCCTAGGTCCTTTGACCTCTGGAATATCATATTCCAAGCTCTTTGATCCCTTAATGTAGAAGCTGCTACATCTTGTGTTATTCTGATTGTCTTTCCACAGTATTCAAATTGTTACATTCTGGCTGTGTATAGAATTTTCTCCTTGACCTGGAAACTCTGGAATTTGGCAACAATATTCCTAGGAGTTTTCTTTTTGCAAACTTTTTCAAGAGGTGATCAGTGGATTCTTTCAATTTCTATTTTACCCTCTGGTTCTAGAATATCAGGGTAGTTCTCCTTGATAATTTCTTGAAAGATGATATCTAGGCTCTTTTTTTGATCATGGCTTTCAGGTAGTCCAATAATTTTTAAATTATCTCTCCTGGATCTATTTTCCAGGTCAGTGGTTTTTCCAATGAGATATTAAACATTGTCTTCCATTTTTTCATTTATTTTTTTCTGTTTTATAATATCTTGGTTTCTCATAAAATCACTACCTTCCACTTGCACCAATCTAATTTTTAAGGTGGTATTTTTTTCAGTGGACTTTTGGACCTCTTTTTCCATGTGGCTAATTCTGCCTTTCAAGGCATTCTTCTCCACATTGGGTTTTTGGAGCTATTTTGACATTTGGGTTAGTCTATTCTTTAAGGTGTTATTTTCTTCAGTATTTTTGTTTTTCATGGTTTTCTTGCATCACCCTCATTTCTCTTCCCCATTTTTCCTCTACTTCTCTTACTTGCTTTTCCAAATCCTTTTTGAGCTGTTCCATGGACTGAGACCAATACATATTTTTCTTGGAGGCTTCTGATATAGGCTCTTTGACTTCGTTGATTTCTTCTGGCTGTATGTTTTGTTCTTCTTTGTCACCAAAAAATCAATCTGGAGTTTGAGTTTGAGTCTGAGTCTGAGTCTGAGTTCATTTTTGCTGCCTGCTCATGTTCCCAGCCAATTACTTGACCTTTGAGCTTTTTGTTAGGATATGACTTCTTGTAGAGTAGAGAGGACTTTGTCCCAAGCTTTAGGATCCAAGCACTACTGTTTTCAGAAGTACTTCTACTCCAACATCACCCCAGGCTCTGTCACACCAGTGCTCCTCCTCCCCCAAGAACTGCCAACCAGGACCACAATACAGCTCCAAGCAGGCACAGCAAGAGAATCTGCCTTTGGGCCCACAGAGTGCTCCTTGTAGTTCTGCTCTGATCTTCTGCTAGATTTCCCCCACCGTGTGAGCCAGGGACTTGGGAAGCAGCTGACTCTGGTGCTCTGAAAGCAGCTTCAGGAGCTTCCTGCTATTGCTATGGCCACTGCTGCAAACTTCCTCCACCCCCAGATTTGGTGGCCAGCCTGCTCTGAACTCAGTCCTGCAGTTTCCCCCTAACCTGCTCTTTGGCTTTTGTGGGTTGAGAAGTCTGGTAACTGCCTCAGCTCACTGTTTCATGGCCCCATGGCCTTTTCCACCTGGCTGACTCAGGGTCTTGTCTATTGCACCGTGGCCCACACTGGGTTGCCCTCCGCTCTCAGCACCATGCAATGGATCCTTCCTGGTGACCATCCAGCCTCTTCTGGGTTGGAGACCTGTTTTCCTCTGCTATTTCATGGGTCCTGCAGCTCTAGAATTTGTTCAGAGCCATTTTTTACAAGTGTTTGGAGGGATTTGGGGTAGAGCTTAAGCAAATCCCTGCTTTCCAGCCACCAGCTCGCCTCTGCCCCCTACGAATGCCAAGGATTTATATGAGTTCATTTTATATCCTGCAATTTTGCTAATTTTTTTTTTATTATTTAAGTACTTTTTGCTTCATTCTCTAGGATTCTGTAACTAAATTATCATATCATCTGCAGAAGTGATAATTTAGTTTCTTCTTCGCTTATTCTAATTCCTTCAATTTCTTTTTCTTCTCTTATTGCTACAGTTAATATTTCTATTACCAAATTGAATAATAGGGGTGATAATGGACATCCTTGTTTCAACCCAGATCTCATTTAGAATGTATCTAGCTTATCCCCATTACCAATAATGTTTGTTGATTGTTTTAGGTAAATGCTATTTATAATTTTACGGAAATCTCCTTTTATTCCTATGCTTTCTAGTGTTTTTAATAGGAACGGGCGTTGTAGTTTGTCAAAGAGTTTTTCTGGACCTATTGAGATAATCAGATGGTTTTTGCTAGTTATGTTGTGGATATAATCAATTATGCAGATAGTTTTCCTAATTTTGAACCAGCCATGCATTCCTGGAATAATTCCTATCTGGTCATAATGAATTATACTTGTGATAAGTTACTGCAATCTTTTTGCTAACATTTCATTTAAAATTTTTGCATCAATATTCATTAGGGAAATTGGTCTATAATTTTCTTTCTCTATTTTGACTCTTACTGGTTTGGGTATTAGTACCATATTTGTGTCATTAAAAGAATTTGGTAGGACTCTTTCTTCACCTATTTTTCCAAATAGTCTATACAGTGTAGAAAGTAGTTATTCTTTAAATGTTTGATAGTATTCGCATGTAAAATCATCTGGCCCTGGAGATTTTTTCCTAGGTGTTCATTGATGGCTCACTCAATTTCTTTTTCTGAGATGGAATTATTTAGGTATTTTACTTCCTCTTCTATTAACCTGGGCAATTTATATTTTTGTAAATATTCATCCTTTTTCCTAAGATTGTCAAATTTATGGGCACACAATTGGGCAAAATAATTGCTGATTATTGTTTTGATTTCCTTTTTTTTGGTGAATTAAATTGTTAACTTAAAGATAAACTCACCCTTTTCATTTTTGATACTGGTAATTTGGCTTTCTTCTTTTTTAAAAAATCAGATTGACTAAAGGATTATCAATTTCATTTTTTTTCATAAAACCAGCTCTTGATTTTATTTATTAATTTAATAATTTTCTTAATTTCAATTTTATTAATCTCTCCTTCGATTTTCAGTATTTCTGATTTGGTATTTAGTTGGAGATTTTCAATTTGTTCTTGTTCGAGCTTTTTCAGGTGTATGCCCAATTCATTGATCTCGTTTTAATCTATTTTATTTCTGTAGGCATTTAGAGATATAAAACTTCCCCTAAGAACTGCTTTGCTGCATCCCATAAGTTTTGGTATGTTGTCTCATTATTGTCATTCTTTTGAATGATATTATTAATTGTTTCTATGATTTTCTTTGACCCGCTCATTCTTTAGAATTAGATTATTTAGTTTCAAATTATTTTTTTAGTCTATTTTCCCATGGTTCTTTATTACAAATAATTTTTATTGCATCATGATCTGAAAAGGATGTTTTAACTACTTCTGCTTTTCTGCACTCGATTGTGAGGTTTTTATGCCCTAGCACATGGTCAATTTTTGAGTGTGTGCCATGTACCCCTGAGAAAAAAAATGTATATTTCTTTTTATCCCCATTCAGTTTTCTCCATAAGGTTATCATATCTGCCTTTTCTAAAATTCTATTTACCTCCTTCACTTCTTTCTTGTTTATTTTGAGTTTAGATTTATCAAGTTCAGAGAAGGGGAGGTTGAAGTCTCTCCCACAATTATAGTTTTGCTGTCTACTTCTTCCCATAACTCTCATAACTTCTCCTCTAAGAATCTGCATGCTATATAGCACTTGGTGCATATATGTTAAATAATGATATTGCTTCATTGTTTATGGTGCCTTTTAGCAGCATATAGTGTCATTCCTTATCCCTTTTAATTAGATCTACCCTTGCTTTTGCTTTGTCTGAGATTAGGACTGTTACCCCTGCTTTTTTTTTTTACTTTAGTTGAAGCAAAATACATCCTACTCCAGCCTTTTACCTTTACCCTATGTGTTCCCCCTTTTTCAAATGTATTTCTTGTAAACTGCATACTGTAGGATTATGGATTTTAATGCATTCTGCTATCTGCTTCCGTTTTATGGGAGAGTTCATCCCAGTCACATTCACACTTGTGATTACTCTCTGTGTCTTTTTCTCCATTGTAATTCCCCCTTGTTTATGATTTTATTTCTCCCTTCTCCCTTCCTCTCTTCAAAAGAATTTTGCTTTTTACTTCTGCCTTCTTCAGTTTACCCTCCCTCTTGATTCCCCTCCCTTATCTTACCTTTTTCCCATTGCTACTGCTTCCCTCCCTTTAGACCACCCCCTCCTTTTTCTTTCCCCTTCCCCCTCTTACTGCCTGTAGGACAAGTTTGATTTCTACACTTATCAGAGTATGTTGTTCCCTTCTTGAATCAAATTTGATGAGTTTAAAGCTCAAATACTGCTCTCCTCCCTCCCTTCTTCCCCTCTACTACAATATGTTTTTGGGTCTCTTCATGTGATGTAATTTACCCTTTTCTGCTACCTCCTTACCTCTTCTCCCAGAACCATCCCTTTATGTCTCTTATTTATATTTTTATCATTATATCAGTAATTTTATACTGACACCCACAGTCCCTTTCAATTGTCATAATAACTGTACTATTCTCAAGATTGGCATACATATATATATATATATACACATATATATACATACATACATACATATATATGTATGTGTGTGTATATATATATATACACACAAAACAATATTATCCTATATAAGGATGTAAATAATTTACCTTATTGATTAACAAGGATTTCTCCCTCCTCTGTTTACCTTTTTATTTCTCTCTCAAGTTTTGTGTTGAAGATCAAATTTTCCATTGAGCTCTGACCTTTTTATCAGGAAGGTCTGGAATTCCCTCATTTCATTGAATATCTGTCTCCTTGCCTGGAAAATTATGCTCGGTTTTGCTAGATAATTGATCTTTGGTTGTAGTTCAAGCTCCTTTCTCTTTCAGAATATCATATTCCAATTTCTCCTGTCATTTAACATAGAAGCTGAAAGATCCTGTGTGATGCTGACTATAGTCCCATGAGATTTAAATTGTTTCTTTCTAGCTGCTTGCAGTATTTTCTCCTTGACCTGGTAGCTCTGGAATTTGGCTATAATATTTCTTGGAGTTTTAAATTTGGGATCTCTTTCAGGGGGTGATCAGTGGATCCTTTCAATGATGACTTTACCCTCTGCTTTTATGACCTCAGGGAAGTTATCCTTATGATGATTTCTTGCAAGATGCTGTCCAGGCTCTTTTTTTCATCATGGCCTTCCAGTAGGCTGATGATTCTTAGATTGTCTCTCCTGGACCTATTTTCCAGGTCAGTTGTTTTTACAGTCAAGTAGCTCACATTTTCTTCCATTTTTTCATTCTTTAGATTTTGTTTTACTGATTCTTGATGTCTCACAGTGTCATTAGCTCCTACTTGCCCAATTCTAATTTTTAATTTATTGTTTTCTTCTTTTAGTTTCTCTATCTCCTTATCCATTTGGTTGATTTTACTTTTCAATGAGACATTTTCTCCACTTATATTCTGATTCTCCTTAACCATTTCACCTATTTTACTTTTTAAAGATTTGTTTTCATCAGTGATTTTTTTTTCCATTTTTTCTTTTATGTCCCTAATTTCATTTTGAAAATCCTCCTTGAGTTCTTCCAGGGCTTTTTGGTCTGGAGAACAATTCACTTTCCTTTTGGAGGTTTCAGATGTGGGTATGGTATCCATGATGTCCTCTTCTGAATTGGTATTTTGATCTTCCCTCTCTCCACAATATGATTCAATGGTCTTTGGCTTTTTAGTATGCTTTTTCCATGTTGTTTAATTTTTTCCCTCCTGGCTTCTAAAGTGGATATCTGCTTCTGGGGACCAGGAGGCTCTGTCCCAAGTTTCTTCTCTTGGTGTCTGTGGACCTGCTCACTGTTGTTTTTTGTGCTATGACCTCTGGTTTAGTGAGGTGTGGGGGAGGTGTGGTCTGGCTGCTGGGAGTCTCCTGTTCCTCAGGACTGCTCTACAGCAGAGTGCTCTCAGTTGTTGTCTGTGCTGGTGTCTTCTACTTCCTCTGGCTGTTTGGAAGCACATCTGGGGGCCTGGTGTTGATGTTTGTTAGCTGCACCCCGCCCCAGGGCTCAGTTACTCTTCTTCTGCTGAGGTGAGGCCTGCTGGGTCACCTCTCTTCCTGCACTATCTCCTTCTGCCACCATAAGAAGGGCCCTCTCCCCAACTTCTCTCACTATATGGCTACTGAAGCCCTACTTCTGGCTCCTCTGTTTCTCCCAAGGTAGTGTTCCCTGGGTGAGGGAAAAAGGGAGGGAGAGAAGATTTAACTGGCCATTATAGCTCCCAGAAGTTCAAGAAGGTGAGTTTCAAACCTTTAGACTGTGTGTGGGCTAGAGGCCTCTAGGGTAGCTGCTCCCCCAGCCTCAGGCTCTGTGATGGTGTCTCCCATAGTTCCGACAAACTGCTATCTATCAGAGAGGCTGAGAGGCTGGCTTTGGGCTTGATTGCTGCCATGCCCAGTATTTCCACCCTGGACCTGCTCTTCTTCCTGTATTTCATGTGCCCAGAGGTCTCCCAGACAGGTGGTTCCTCTACTGTTCCAGGTTGGTGGAGTCTGGTGCCATTCGGCGTGCCTGGTGCTCCTGCCCCTCTCAGTCTACCAGTGGCTTCTAAAGCTCTCAAATCTGCTCAGATTCACTTTTTTAGATATATCTGACAGAATTTGTGAGAGAGCTCCAGTAGTTTCTTCCTTTCACAGTGCCATCTTGGATCTGCCCCCTGTCAACTTAAATTTTTAAGGAACAGTTTTCTTCAATGAGCTTTTATTCTTATTCTTATTCCATCTGGCCAATTCTCCTTTTGAAGGATTTTTTTTATATTATTCATTAGATTTTTCTGCCTTTTAAAAATATTTGGCCAATTTTGTTCTTTAAGGTTTTATTTTCTTCACTACTTTTATTTCTCTTTTTATTAATCTATTAATTATCTTTTCATGATATTCCTGCATCACTCTAATTTATTTCCACAGTTTTTCCTCTACCGTTCTTATCTCATTATTTTTTCTAGGAATACTTGTGTCCAATTTGCACTTTATTTAGGCTTTGGTTATAGAATTTTTCACATTGTTTTCTCTTCAGATTGAGCATTGGGTTTGTCACTGTAAAGCTTTTGTATATTTGTTTCATTTTTCATGTTTTCTCCTTTTTCCTAGGCTATTTCTTCTTTTTTTAAATTATTTATTTATTTGTTTGTTTGTCTGTTTTTTTATTTGTAGTTTATAACACATGGTTCTACATAATTTTGAGTTCCAGATTTTCTCCCCTCCCTCCCCCCTCCCTCCCCAGATGGAGTGGAATCTCATATAACTACCACGAATGACTTCGCATTGAATTAATTTATACACTTAGTCAAGTTGTGAAGAAGAATTATGACCAATGGAATGAATCATGAGAAAGAAGAAACAGAACCAAAAAAACCCCCAAAAACAAAAACAAAAGAGAAGAAAAAAGGGGGGGAAAAAGGTGAGCATGAGGTGTGCCTCAATCTGCATTCAAACTTCATAGCTCTTTCTCTGGATGTAGATAGCATTCTCCATTGTGAGTCCTTTGGAGTTGTCTTTGTACGTTGTGTTGCTGAGAAGAGCGAAGTCTGTCAGGGTTGGTCCTCACAGAATCCATATATCTGTGGTTGTGTACAGTGTTCTCCTGGCTCTGTTCTGCTCACTCAGCATTATGTCATGTAGGTTTTTCCAGGTTGTTATGAAGTCCGTAGCATCCCCATTTCTTTTTTTTTTTTTTGAATGACTCCAATTCATTCAGAATAGCAGCAAACTTTTATATTTTTAGTGACATAGGTACATTCTTTGGTTACGTGGGTGAAAGAACAGGTAAAATCAAGACACCGGAGTACTAGGACCGCCCCGACTCCACCTACTCTCCTCCCCTTCCCTTCCCGTGCTAACCCGAAGCTCCCTGTGGTCAGGCAGTCCAGGCAAAGAATGGAAAGTTCCGTGTGCTCTGGCAAGCCCAGACAGAGAGCCAGAAGTTCCATGTGCTCAAGCAGGTCCGGGCAAAGACCTGGAATTGCTAGGGAGGCAACAAAGGCGAGACCCCTCCTCCTGGCTCCACACATATCTCAGAGTCCTGAGTTTATCTTAGCAGGCCCCTGGACGTGGAGGTCCGAGGACGGCAGGGCTCGGCTCTAACTCGGCCCGTAACAACTCCCCCTTTTTGTTTTGCACCAAGAGTCAACGTGGCTATATACAGTGCCCCAAGAAACATACTCAGCACTAAAGGGGTACAACATAACAAAAAAGGCAAGGCCCCCAAAATGGCCACAGTCTCTAAAACATGACTAAGCCAATTGGGGGTTAAAAAGGTCTTAATATGACTCAGAAAATCATCTGTAACACTGTCAGGTTGTAAGTTCTCGTGTACTGCCCCTCCTTCCTCAGTGGCCAATTGTAACACTTGGGTAATTTCTGCTATAATGTTCTGATTATGAAATAAGGCTTAAACATAGCATTCATTATCCTAAGGACACAAGGTAGACAAAAACTTATTATGACCAAACAAAGAACATAAGGTACTGTATGGAAAATAGTCAAGAATACATTAGGAAATGGGTAAATGTTTTGAAAATACAAATAATTTTTTGAAACTATCAATAATCAATAATTGTTCTGCTACTTCAATATTCCACTCAATTACTATTCCACTCAATGACTCGTACTCCCCTTTTTTGTTTTTGCTGACACCTCACCACTATAGGTACATCCGAATTTTTTCCTTTAACTATCCCCTTGTAAATAAACATGTGAAGGATTGATTGACACATTGACAAATCAAAGGGGGCAGTCCCCTTTGTAAATATAGATACATAGACTCAAGAAGAAATATAAATGTAATTGTCTCTTTAAGATTCAAAAAGTTCTTTTCGTATGCAGTTGTCTGGTAGAGGACACTGTTAAGGATATCTTCTGGTTCTTGGTATCTGTTCCAGTCATCTCCAGCACAGAGGCTTCTTCTTCTTCTCTTCTTGCAGGAACCAGCTTTCTGTCCATTCTCCTACAGGAGTAATCTTAGCAGAATTTTAAGTTACCATTTCTAATCCTTATAACATTGATCATTTTACAAATTCAAAATTGGAACCTTGACCAATTGTTCTGTTTAAGAAATTCACATCAGAACCCAAATTCCTATACTTTACATTATTCATCATTAATTTTCCCCACCAGAGGGATGAGACTCCAGTATATACATAAATACATTAAATATCCAATTTTCAACACAGTACATATAATGTCATAAACTTTTGTCATGCCATGTTTCTTTGATGGCATTTACAGGATAATACACAAGCCATTCTTCTTTTAACATTACTAATTGTAGCAAAGCTTTAGACAAGCTTGATATTAACCAAATAGCAAAATAATACTCTCACAAGCCCTTGACCTAATTGTCTCCATACCATTACTGAGAGAAAATCTAACTCATATATGGACCTATGCAAAAATGCTACTCCCAGTCCTATAGTAATCTAAGATGTTCCATAATTAATATTAATAGATTTTCACTGTGCTTGCAAAACCTTCTAATTATAGAAATTTGCCACCAAGAGAGTAGGGACACAGAGTAAGGGGACCATATTTTTCCCAGCTTCCTGTCAACTCCAGGCAGAAGTTATGTCAAACTGCAAGCTGCATTGAGCCAGACTTAGTCTGCCAGGTTTCAATTAAGGCATCAGGTCAAAAGGGTCCCACCTCAGCACAAGCTGAACAGTTGCCCTCTCAGCTCTGCCAAGAAATCATACCTGCAGCTCATGCTTGCCCTCTCACAGGGCTGCTGGCTTCTTGGGTCAGCCTTCCTTGATACTCACACCTGGAGTTAGACTCAGAAAAACAGTCTAACTTAATAGTCCCATAAAGTCTTTGAGTGGCAAGATTGAATGAATGTAATCTCACATTGCTTCAGGAACATCCTTAAAACTACCTCTAAATAGCTTGTATGCATTTCCTCCCTTGTTCATAAAATCTTCCCCTTAAGATCATAAATTACTGCTCTAACACATTTGCATCAGTTTCTCCTCAATTTTCCTATTCTTCTTTAATTATGCCTGATCTGAAAGAATTGAGCCATATGACTTTATCTTTATGTTTTAGATGATGGAATGAATTCAACTCCACATTTAACTTTTCCCACTAATACAAAAAAAAATTATTTAGAGAGCTTTAAAATGAGATATGTCTCCTTCTTAAAGCAAAATAACATTTGGATTCATTCACAAATTAGTCCATAAACCTCCAGATTAACATAAATACAGCTTTAGGTGATACAGGCTTGAAAATCACACTGCTATATTTTCAAAGTATTATAACAACTGAATTCTTTGTTATTACAGAATTTCTAGATATCACAAATAGGAATTGTTGATCCTGTGACTTCTAGTATTTCTATATTAATACATTAATATATAAATACATGCATAACATATATATTCCTTTCAAGCAAAAGGAGCAAGCTAAAACAATTTTAGTTTCCCCTCCCTTCTGTCTACCTCAGCATGAGAAGAGAGGGATCCTTTTCACCTGTTGAGGAGGACCCACAAAGGTGAGTTAAAGAGGAACTCAGGATTATCCATGATAAACATCTTAGCCGCAGGTAAATTACCTTGGGCTGGGAAGTCCCTTTGAGAACAAAAGAGCCTGCCTATGTTAATTTCCCAGGCGGGGAGCTTCCTTGACCTACAATAAGATTTAACATTTTCAACACAGTCATACCTTACATAGACAGAGCTTAATGATTATACAAATCAAAATCCTTCTTATAGTAAATACCCAGAGTTTCAATAAAACCTTTCATCATTAACTACAGGTTACAAGTTTCTTTTAGTTTCAGCTCCTAAGGTTGGGTGGGGGGGAGGGGGTGGCCCAGAGCACATGGACCCCGAGCCAGGTGGACTCAACTACAGTTTCTACCCCCACACCTAAGTTTCTCTCTCCTTCCCAAATTCCACTTTAATTTATTTTTCTTTTTACCCTCTGTATCTCCAATTTCAATCTTTCTTTCCCAAACTACCCCAAACATTTCAAGTAAATAAATTATATACTCACCCAGCTTTTCCTTTCCCCAGCTGGCTTACTTTTCACCTTAAAACTTAAAGATTAAAATGAGCAACAGCTTAAAACTTTTTTGGAAGTGAGAACTTTGAACTTGCCAGTCAAAGGTGAGTAGGACTCTGGAAAAAAGAGAATCCAGTGGTACCTTGTCCCCTCTCCTTGTACTGGAAGACTCAGAGCGTCTCTGTTTAGAAATTCATGCATTTTCCGAATTTACCTTAGTGCCAAATGGTATAAGAAAAATTCTGACTTTATCTTAAGCCAAATTAGAACACATTTTCACTTAAATTTAAGGGAAAAGTTCCCACTTTCTTTCTTTTCTCTCTTCAGATCCTTCAAACTGGCCACATTTGAAGAAATGAAGTGAAAAAGAAAGAGCATTATTTTCCAGCAATTTTCCAAAACTACATTTTTCTCTCTCTTTCTCTCTCCCCCGATGAGGGAGAGAAAGAGATAAGGGAGATTACAGGGTGTCAGATTACACACTCACACAGAAACGAAGACTCAGAGACACAGAGACAAAAAGACACAGAGGGGATTTTTTGAATGCTATACACAAAGTACTTGGCCCTCTGATGTAACACAGGCCAGGTGCCATCCTTTCTTGGGGTCGTGGAGACCCTGCTTTTAACATAATCTGGGGCAGATCCCCTGTTTGTCTCTTCCAGTTGTTTAGGAGATATTTTTCCCTTACTAGCTTCTTCAGAACTTTCATATAATGCATTTTATGTTCCCAAATACACGGATTGAATTTATATTGAGGAGTTGGGGGAGGGGCCGAAGGAGACTTCATTCTTTCCTCCGGATCATAGTCTAAGTTTTCTGGTATCTTGTCCTTTAAGTCTGCCAAGTTTGCAAGTTCCTCCTCTTGCTCTGTTCCAGCAGCCCCATCTGTCTGTAAAACTTTTGTTTTGAGAAACTTCAGTATATATTGTGTTTGATGCAGCTGCTGCTGTGGTGTGATGCCCCTAACTTTTCTCAAATGAATCATGCATCCTTGCTTCTTGCTAAGCTTCTGAAGTATTCTATGGAATGTCTCTAAGTCCTTAGAGTCTGTGAAGGATGCACACTGCCCCATGATAAGGAGATAGACGTCCTTACCTCACCAGCTTTGAAACTGGGTTGTCACGCGGAGACAAGAAGATGAATCCTTTCTCGCTGAGAATTTTGAACCTGGCCCAAGGCTGTGCTCATGCTTCCCTCCTGCTCATCTCCTTCCTGCTCCCAGAAGGAGGGACTTTGGGTATCGTGGGTGCACATGGTGTGGGTCGGCCGTGTAATTGCCCCACGTCTGGGTGCCACTTGTTGCGAGTCCCCGGCCTCAACAACCAACTCGGGGGAGTCTGTCCCCCCAAGACCCAGGCCTTTGCCTAGCAAAGGGCCTGATCTCATGGACAATGTATGGGGCGGGAGCCAAAGGTGGTGAATGACTCCCTCATCTGCATTTCTTATGGCACAATAGTATTCCATTACCTTCATATACCACAGCTTGTTCAGCCATTCCCCAATTGATGGGTGTCCCTTTGATTTCCAATTCTTAGCTACCACAAAAAGAGCCACTATAAATATTTTTGTACATATGGTTCCTTTTCCTGCTTGTGTGATTTCTTTGGGATACAACCCTAGAAGTGGTATTGCTGGGTCAAAGGTTATGAACATGTTTATGGCCTTTTGGGTGTAATTCCAAATTACTCTCCAAAATGGCTGGATCATCTCACAACTCCACCAGCAATGTAACAATGTTCCAATTTTCCCACATCCTCTCCAGCATTTATCATTTTCCTGTTTTGTTATTTTAGCCAATCTGACAGGAGAGATGTGGTATCTAAGAGTTGTTTTGATTTGCATTTCTCTAATCAGTAGTGATTTAGATCACTTTTTCATATGCCTATGGATAGCTTTAATTTCTTCCTCTGAAAACTGCCTGTTCATATCCTTTGACCATTTCTCAATTGGGGAATGGCTTGTATTCCTATATATTTGGCTCAGTTCCTACCAATATGTTACACCATATACCAAAATAAAGTCAAAATGGGTTCATGATTTAGGAGTAAAGGCTGATACTATAAGTAATTTGGGAGAGAAAGGAATAGTTCACTCATCAGATTTATGGAAAAGAAAAGAATTCATGACCCAACAAGAGATAGAGAGCATTACAAAATGCAAAATGGATAATTTTGATTATGTTAAAATGAAATGTTTTTGTACAAAAAAAAGCCAATGCAACAAAAATTAGGAGGGAAGCAGAAAATTGGGAGAAAATCTTTACAACTAGTATCTCTGATAAAGGCCTCATTCCTAGGCTATTTCTTGACTTTAAACTTTGTTAAGTTTGGGCTCTGCTCACCTGAGTGTGGGGAGGTACTATCCAGAGCTTAAGGCTCTGTGTGTGTGTGTGTGTGTGTGTGTGTGTGTGTGTATTTTCAGAGCTAGTTCTGGCAGTTTGAAAATTTTCAGTTTTTTTCAAGGTGGTATCATATGGGAAGAGGCACGGTCACTGCTCTCCTGATACGTTCCCTGTGTTCCCCTGCAGCTTTAAGTACTAGCACTTCTTTCTGCCTTGGAATTGCAACCAGGGTCACTGATTCCTTTGGAGTGATGATAAAAAGTTCTTCTTTGCTCTGGAATAGTGACCCAAAACCGTATTGTGCAATAGTGTTGCCAAACAGCTTCTAGTTCTGTGCCTAGTGCCAACAAAGAATCTGCTACAATTTCTTTCTGACAAATTGTCCAACCCCCTTACCATCTCTGGGTTGAGATTTCTCAAGGCTTTTGCTGTTACTGTTGCAGTCAACTCCAAGGCCTACTAGTGATACTGCTGCTGCTTGGGCTCTGGGGCAGCCCACATCCTGGTGTCATAGACCCCTCCTACTAAACTTTTATGTTGTGTTAAACTGGAATAATTCTCACATTGACCTTTTCTTGGCTTTGCTGTTCCAGAATTCAATTTGAGGTGTTGCTTTAAAGTAGTTCAATGAATTTGACTGTCTTACTGCCTCACCTTGACTATCTTAGATCCTGTTTCTGTTGTCGTTGAGGTGGTGGTGTTTAGAGGCAACATGAACTGCAGATTTATTCCAAAGGATACTAGCTCTACCCCACTGCTTAAGCCTTTCTTGCTATCTTCTAACTATTGCTTGTCTGGGTATGCTCTTCAGAACAAAACTGAATAGAAGATAAGAAATATTCTATTATATACTATTAGAAAGGGTATTGATTTGGCAGTTGTATTGGGTTCCACTTAGTATCTATATAATATTTGTCAGTTATTTTAATATCTCTGAAACTCAGTTTACATATTTTTGAAGCAAGAAGCTAATTAAGTTACTTTTAAAATCAATTTTATTTTTAAATTTATGAAGGAACATGTATTTGATTAGTGGACTTGGTGTCAACAAGACTTGATTTCAAACCATCACTCTGATTTGCATTAGCTCTTTGTCCATGGGAAAGGCTTTTAACTGCTCTATGTCTCAGATTCCTTATATGTAAAAAGAGGAAGATAATACTTGTGGAAGCAACAGTATTATTTTTGTATAAGATTCAAATCAGAGACATTGTATATAAAGTTCTTTGTAAACCTTAAAGAGTTATATAAATAATGTGTGTATTATTTTAATCTGCACTCTTTAGTCAAGTAAAATACTTTTAAGATAAGATACAGAGTCATGCTACATATAACATAATAATTTATTCTTGATGCATTTTAAAAACTGTGAAAATAAATATTTAAAAAGAGATTTTAAAAGTGCATACATTCTATTGGTTTTCTCAGAGATACTAAGAATCTGGATTCCTAAATAATATTGATTTATAACATTGGTCCAAGTGCAAGGCCTCTGGGTGTATTTATAATAACACAAAAATTATATTTTAAAATGTCATGTTCTCCTCAATGAAATTAGATCGATGGGCTTGCTTTTTCCCTGAAGGCCACCAGACAGACAGGAACCTAGAAGTGAAAGATCTCTGAAAGCAATATTCTGTTGCTAGAGCCTGGTGGCTGAAGTTTAAAATAAATAAATATAACCACATCCTGAGGGATCTTAATTACTTTTTGCATACAGTAACCAAGACATAAATAAATTCACCAAGTTAAATACATGATATGAAGTAAAAAGCAAACAGGTATAGCCTAGGGAGCTGAAGAGTAAATGGGCTTCATTTGGCCCAATAACATTAGGAAGAAAGATCTGCTATATAATGTTCTATCTGTACCATCATTTTAGTGTTAAAATGTAGGGCAAATCAGAGAGACCCAATTAAAAAAAACTTCCAAGTGAAGATTAAAATAATGACCTTCATATGAGAGGTCATAAAAACTGAGACTCACTTATTAAGAAGTTTGATGAAAGCAAATCTAGACTTAAATGTTACCAAGATTTTTACATTAGCAAAGGACACTGGACTGGGAACAATTATTCAGATGCAGAAATGTATTTGAAAACCTATTTCATCAGACTGACCAACATATTTGAGGCCAAACAGCATTATTTGCCTGAATTTTCTGAGTAATTTCCTTGCTTCTCAAACTCCTTCTTCTGGAGTATGTCTAATTTGAGAATCAAATCATATATCTAAGCTAACAACCAAATTTAGGGGAAGGATCAGTATAGTAATATGATAGTCCTATCTAGGTGCCCACTTATATGATATAATTCAAGGGAGCCTTGGGCACCAAAATAGCTCCTTTCAATATGCTTCCATGAAACCATCCCCACCCCAACAGGACTTAAATTCTTATTAACTTCATTTTATTTTCAGACTGGGACGAATGTATTATTGTCTCTTCAGAAAACAGTCAAAAATCTACAAGCCTTCCCTTGAAGGTGACAAAAGATGTTTAAAATCCATTCCTACTTTCTCAAGTTACCAAAGATTATTTCAGTTTTAATGGAAAACACCACAATGCTAGGCCTGAGTAGAATAGATATAAAGATAGCTACATGGAAGGTGGAGCAAATATCATGGAGAAAAGCAAGAAAGATCACTGAGCTCTCCCCATTTTCTCTCAGAAACATTAAATCAAGCCTATAAATGGATTCTGGAGTGACAAACCTGCAAAAAATGTAGTGAAACTATTCTCTGGCTTAACATACATTAGAAGGACTATGGGAAAGGTCTGTCTCACTTCTCTAAAAAGAGTGCAGCCCAGCATAGATGATGTCTAAGAAAGCCAGTGGGAGGCTCTTAGCCACAGCACAGATCAACAACTGTGGCGCCTTAGTCCTAGCTCAGTAGGCCAGTGGCACAGCAGGTCGGATGTTAGGATTCCAGCTTAAGTGCAGAAGGCAAAGTGCCAGCACTGGAAACCAATCAACAGGAGTGACTAGTTCAGGCCACCCCAGCACATTAAGCAAGCCACCCACACCTAGGGCCCCACTGCACAAAGCCAGTCATCCAGGATCTGGCCTCCCAGCACAAGAAGATTGGGACAAGTGCACCCTGCGCCTCAGGAGCAGAGCTCCAAATTAAAAGCCAAGAAATAGGCAAAAACATGACCAATGAGTAAAAAAAAACTTTGGCCGTACAGTACTCTCATGGTGACAGAGAAGAACAAAACACAAACTCAAACGAAGAAAATAATGTCATAATGCCTACATGTGAAACCTCAAAGGGAATTTGAATTAGTATATAACCCAAAAAAAACTTTCTTGGAAAAGCTCAGAAAGGATTGTAAAGTCAAAGAAGAGAGACAAAAGAAAAATAAGGAAAAGAAATGAGAGGTATACAAGAGACAGTCAATAGCTTGAAAAAGGAGGGACAAATTGGCTGAAGAAAACAAGTCCTTAAAAATGCAATTTCCTTTCCCAATTTTTCCTCTACTTCTCTTACTTGATTTTCCAAATCCTTTTTGAGCTTTCCCATGGCCTGAGACCATTTCATATTTTTCTTGGAGGCTTTTGATGTAGGACCTTTGACTTTGTTGTCATCCTCTGGTTGTATGCTTTGATCTTCCTTGTCACCAAGGACATAAGAAAATACCTTTTTAACTAGAAAGTAAGACTCCATAGTCTGATTTTTCTTTTTACCATTTTCTCATTTTACCAGTCAATTATTTGACTTTTGAGCTCTTTGTTAAGTGGAAGATGTACTGCCCCAAGTTTCAGGGGTGTTGTACGGCTGTTTTAAGAGATATTTCGAGGGATCTGTAAATTCTGAGTTCTTCAAAGGTGGTATGATCAAAGGACAGGTGTTTACTCCTCTCCTGTCCTGTTCTCTGATTTATGGACAACCATAAGTACTCTCTTCTACCTTGGAACTATGAGGAAGATTCCCTTTCCACTGCCAGCACAAGGTATGCCACTCCGTTACTAGTCCTTTCACCAGGACCACCACCCAGAACTGTTACCAGATCAACTGCTTGATTCCCCCACTGTCTGTAAGCCAAGAGCTCCAGAGGCAGCCACCATAGAGGCAGTGGCTGCTGCTGTCCTGGGACTAGTGCCAGGGCTGGTCCTAGATCATACTCCTCTCTCACCCAGGTGAGAGACGTTTCCCACTAATCTTCAAAATTGTCTTTGGCATTTGTGAGTTGAGAAGGCTGGAAAACACCACAGCTGCCAGTGATTCAGTGCCCTGAGGCCTGGTGCATCCCAGTCCATGCCAGCACAGCCCTTTCTGGGCTGCATTCCACTCTGAGCCTGGGTGCAATAGACCCTTCCTGTCAGCCTTCCAGATTTTCTGGGGCTGGAAATCTGTTTCAGTCTGTTGTTTTGTGGCTTCTGCTGCTCCAAAATTTAGAGTGACTTTTACAGGTATTTTGAGGAGTTTGGGGTAAAGTTCAAGCAAGTCCCTGCTTTTACTTTGCCATCTTGGCTCTGCTCTGAGAAATGTATATTTTACTAGGACATTTAGAAGGGGTATACAGAGACAATGGATGTGTATATAAGATGATTTTGATGTGATGAAATAAAAAAAAATTAAGGGTTGAAAAAGTATTGTACTGGGGGAAGAGGAAAGGGGAGGAAAAAATAAGGTAAGTTACATCACAAGAAGTACAAGACACTTATAATAGAGGGAAAGAAGGGAATGAGTGAGAATTGTTTGAACTTTTTCTCATCATATTTGGCTCAAAGAGGAAATAGCATATGCACTCAGTTATGTATAGAAATTTATCTTAACCTATTGGGAAGTAGGAGGAGAAATAAGAAAGAAAAGAGAGGGGGTGTGTAGAAGGTAGGGCAGAAGTAGTAGGGAAAAGGGGGAAGAAAAGGGAGGGGGCCTGATAAAAGGGAGAGAAAACTGAGGGTGGCAGTGTTCAGAAGCAAAATACTGCTTAGGACATATAGGGTGAAAAGAGAGTGAAAAGTAAAAATGGGAGTGAAATAGAATGGAAAGAAATACATAGTTTGTAATCATAACTTTAAAAATGAATGGGATGAACTCTCCCATAAAAGGGAAGTGAATCGCAGAATGGATTAAAAAAAGTAAAATCCTACAATATGTTATTTACAAGAAACACATTTGAAGCAGAGGGAAACACACATAGTAAAGGTAAAAGACTGGAGCAGCATATATTATTCTTCAGTTTAAGTAAAAAAAAAATCAGGCATAGCAATCCCGATCTTAGACGAAGCAAATGCAAAAAGAGACAGAGTTAAAAGACATAAGGAAGGAAACTGCATCTTGCTAAAGCGTACCATAAACAATGAAATAATATTATTACTAATCATATACACATCAAGTAGTATAGCATTCAGATTCTCAGAGAAGTGAGGTAAAGGAAGAACAAGACAGCAAAACTACAGTAGTGGGGTACCTCAAATTCACCCTTTAAGAACTAGATAATTCTAACCACAAAATAAACAAGAAAGAAGTCAAAGAGATGAATTGAATTGTATAAAAGTTAAATATGGTAAACCTCTAGAGAAAATTGAATGGAAATAGAGAGGAATATACCTTTCTCTCAGTGGCACATGGTAGATATTGATCGCATATGATGGCATAAAAACCTCATCAAATGCAGAAAGGCAGAAATGTTAAATGCATCCTTTTCAGCTCATGATGCAATAAAAAATACATGTAATAAAGAACTGTGGAAAAATAGACTAAATATTAATTGAAAACTAAATGATCTAATCCCAAGGAATGCATGGGTCAAATAACAAATTATAGAAGCAATCAATAACTTCATCCAAGAGAACAACAATATTGAGACAACATGCCAAAACTTAGGGGATGCAGGTAAAAGAGTTCTTACGGGAAATTTTATATCTCTAAATGCTTACGTTAAAAAAAATAGAAAAAAAAACAGATCAATAAATTGGGCATGCAACTAAATAAGGTAGAAAAAGAACAAATTAAAAATCCATAATTAAATACCAAATTAGAAATTCTGAAAAGCAAAGGAGAGATTAGTAGAATTGAAGGTCAGAAAACTATTGAAATATTAAATAAAACTGAGTTATTTTTTAAAAGGAATAAACTACATAAATCTTTGATTAATTTGATTCAAAATAGAAAGAAAAAAGAAACAAAATTGCCAATATCAAAAATGAAAAGAGTGAATCCACCATCAATGGAGAGGAAATTAATACAACAATTAGGAGCTATTTTGCCCAAATATATGCCAATAAAGCTGAAAATCTAAGTGAATGGATAAATGTTTACAAAAAAATATAAATTGCCCAGATGAAGAGAAGAGGAACCCAATTTTAGAATAAGAAATTGAATAAGCCATCAATGAACACCCTACAAAAACATCTCCAGGGCCAAATGGATGTACAAGTGAATTCTACCAAAAAGTTAAAGAACAATTAATACTAATACTAATACTACATAAAGTATTTGGAAAAATAGGCAAAGAAATTGCCCAACCAAATTCTTTTTATGATACATATATAGTGGTAATACCTAAACCAGTGTGGTGCTAATCATTATTAAAGACCATTCATCCCCTTAATAGGCTTCAGGTGGATCTAGTTAAGGGAAGCTTGATTAGGGGAGGCTTGCTTGTAGGAAGGCCCACAGCCTTTTGCTAACTAGTTGTGAGGCCCCAGGCCCAAACCTTTTTGCTAACTAGATGCTAAGCCAGGCCCACAGCCTTTTGCTGATTAGGTGTGAAGCCCTCTAGCCCTAAGAAGGCTATATATACCATGAGAGTAGCCATTAATCTCAGAGAGAACTGGAAGGACTGAGAGAGAGGACTGCAGAGACTGATAGATGGAAGACAGAGAGATGGACAGAACTGGAAAGGCTTGGAGAAGGCAAGCTCTCAGAACTGCAGGAGGAGAGGACACAGGCAAGCAGACAGCTAGGGTTTGTGAGTGAGTGTTTATGGATCCTTCCTGCAATACTGTGTTTTAATTCCCTTGCTGTTATATGGAAGTAGATTTACTGGTTTTGGGATACAATTGTTGCTCTGTTGAATTAGAATTTTTGGTTTTGAGATTTGATCCTCTGGTGTCTGAATAAATATTTTATTTCTTCTGCTTTCTATATAGAGAATTTCTTAAATTCTGTGATTCCATACTATACAGGCATATTCATGGTCAATATCAATATCTTGAATCTTGCCTTAGTGATACAGCCAGGAAGAGCCAAAATGGAGAAGGAAAATTATAGACCAATGTCCCTAATCAATATTGATTATACACATACACACACACACACACACACACATATACGTATATGTGTGTGTGTGTGTGTGTGTGTGTGTGTGTAAGTAAACATATTACAGCAATTTATCAGCAGGATTATACATTATGACCAGTTGGGATTTATGCTAGTAGCACTGGGATCATTCAATACTAAGAAAATTAATAGCATAACTGACCATATCAATAACAAAACTAATAGAAATCATATAATTATTGCAATAGATGCAGATAAAAAGCTTTTCCTAAAATACAGCACCCATTCTTGTTTAAAAAAAAACTCTAGAAAACATAGAGTTTCCCTTTAAATTATAAGTAGTATCTATCTAAAACCATCAGCAAACATATGTAATGGTGATAAGGTAGTAGGTTTCCCAATATGATCACGGGTGAAGCAAGGATCCCATAATCACCTCTATTATTTAATACTGTGCTACAAATCTTAGCTTCAGCAACAAAAGATGAAAAAGAAATTGAAGGAATGAAAATATGCAACAAGGAAACAAAACTATCACTCTTTGCAGATAATGTGATAGTATACTTAGAGAATTCTAGAGAATCAACTAAAAAATACTTGAAATAATTAACAAAGTTGCAGGATATAAAGTAAATCCACAAAATTCATTGGCATTTATATGTATATATATATATATATGTGCATATATATATATATATATATATGTATATATATATATATATATATATTTTATGCAGCTTGAAAAAATAAAAACAAAATTCACCTCGAAGAACAAAAGGTCAAAAAAATCAAGGGAATTAATGGCAAAAATGCAAAGAAAGGTGGCCTAGCCACACCAGATCTAAAACTATATTATAAAGAGGCAACCATCAAAATTATTTGGCATTGTCTAAGAAATAGAGCTGTCGATCAGTGGAAATCTACTCTTCAACAAACCCAAAGGCTCCACCTTCCAGAATAAGAACTCACCATTTGATAAAAATTACTAGAAAAACAGTCTGGCAGAAATTAGGCAGAGACCCACATCTTACAACATATACCAAGATAATGTCAAACTGATTAAATGATTTAGACATAAATGTTGATAATATTGACAAATTTGGTGACCATGGTATAGTTTACCCAATAGGCCAATGGAGAATGGAAGAATTTATGACTAAACAAGAGATAGAGAAAATCATCAAATGAAAAATTGATAATTTTGATTATATTAAATTGAAGTTTTTTGCAAAAACAAAGCCAATGCAAGGAAGCTTAGAAGGAAAGCAGAAAGCTGAGAAATAATTTTCACTGCCAGTGTTTCTGATAAAGGCCTCATTTCTCAAATACATAGAGAACTGAATAAAATTTGTAAGAATACACATCATTCCCCAATTGATAAATGGTCAAAGGATATGAAAGGCAGTTTTTAGATGAAGAAATTAAAGCTATATATAGTCACATAAATAATCCCCTAAATCACTATTGATTAGAGAAATGAAAATTAAAACTCTGAGGTACCACATCACACCTAACATATTGGCTAATATGATGGGAAAGTCAAATGATTGGTGTTGGAGAAGATGTGGGAAAATTGGAACAGTAATGCATCGTTGGTGGAGTTTTGAACTGTTTCAACCATTCTGGAGAGCAAGTTGGAACTATGATTAAAGAGTAATAAAATTGCACATACCTTTTTTTCCAGTAACAATGATACCAGGTCTGTATCCCAAAGAGATCATAAAAGAGGGGAAAAGGATCCACATGTTTAAAAGTATTTATGGCAGCTCTTTTTGTGGTGAACAAGAATTGGAAATTGAGAGGATGCCCAACACTTGGGGAATTGCTGAACAAGTTGTGGTATATTCATGCAATGTAATACGATCATGTTATAAGAAATGAGGAGCAGACAGATTTCAAAATAAAAAAAAAAACCTTGGAAAGATTTACATGAACTGATGCTCAGTAAAGTGAGCTGAATCAGGGGAATATTGTACACAGTAACAGCAACATTGTGTGATGATCAACTATGACAGACTTGACTCTTCTCAGCAATGCAATGATCTAATAAAATTCCAAAACACTCATGTTGGAAAGTGCTGGCCACATCCAGAGAAAGAACTGTGGAGTCTGAATGAAGATCAATGCATATTATTTTCACGTTATTTTTTGCTTCCTTTTTTTCTTTCTTTTCTTTTCTTTTCCATTTTGTTCTGGTTCTTCTTTCACAACATGACTAATGTGGAAATATGTTTAATATGATTGTACATGTATAACCTCAATCAGTTTGTTTGCCATCTTGGGGAAAGGTCAAGGGAGGTAGCAAGGGAAAAAATTTGGAAATCAAATTATTACAAAAATAGATTTTGAAAACTATCATTATATATAATTGGGAAAAATAAAATAACATGGGGGGTAGGACTCAAGTTTAAACTCTGGCTCTTTTACATAAAGAGGTATATAAACATAAACAAGTTACTTATCCAATCTGAGCCATAGTTTCCTCAGCTACAACAAATTTTACTTATCTGACAGCCTGGAAGAGGAGGTAGGATAATACTTGGATGGTTCTTTTCCTATACTTTGGTGAAAACATACAGAGGGGAACCATGGCTGTCCTTTGGCATGCAGAGATTACACTACATAATGTGATCCTGAAAGGAAATGTTCCCAGGGGCACCTTACTTTGAGGAATTAATATCCATAACAAAGTAATTGTGCAAGCCAATCAGAACTCTCAGCCTTATAGGACATTGATACTTAGTGTACAAAGAGGGAAAGATACCTGAATAAGCACTATTTGAATTATTTAATTCCATGCTTGAAATCATTGAATAACTGACTAATCAATTTAATTATACCAACCATACCATTAGGTCAGTAAGTTAAATTCCCAACTGCATAAGCGTATTCATTACACCATTTCTAACATAAATACATCTAAGAATTGCTTGGAAAATATGAATGTAGATGAAAGATTGGCTAGAGCTTTTAATACCTTAGGATCAAATGAAATTCTTTATGGCATGGAAAATCTTGACCACAAAAAATATTCCAAGTGTGTTGCCTTGTATTCCTGATAATTTATATTCAAAACACCTAGTATTTCCTATCGTGCATTTTTGATGGGGTCCTTAGGTATAACCTGATCCAACCCTTTATTTATATATGAGCAAAACCACAATTTTGAGAGTGGTAGTGAATTTTCTAAAGTTATATAGATGAAAAATAGTGGAGTAAGAATCCTTGATCTCCTCTGATTCCAATCTCAGTACTGTTCCCAGTGTAAAATAAAATGAAATGCCCATCTCAAAACTTTCAATTCCATTAACCCTAGAAAAATAATTAATATATGTGTGACATATCATTTTTTTGCGAACGGCTTTGTGTATGTATTATTTCTTCTGAACTTCATGACAATCCTGTGAGGTAGGCATTACAGGAATTAATGTACCCATTTTATTAATTAGGAAACAGAAGCCCAGAGATATTTAGTGATTTGGCAGTGGTCGCACAGCTAAAACATGTCGAAGGTGAGATTTGAACCCATTTATTCTTGACTCCATGTCTGCCATGTTATTCATTACACATGACACCTCCAAGTTTCCAGAACTCAGCCACCTTTACCATGTCCACTGAGACATAATTCTTCACTCTTTTGATCCCTGTCAACTTATCTGTGTTTGTTTCATGTTTTTAATGACAGAAAGGTCTAATTCTTAGGATCATAAAATTAAATTTTGAAGAAATGTAAAAGACTATAATGACTAACCATCTCATTTTACTGATGAGAAAACTGAGGCACAGAAAAGTTCAATGATTTGTCCAAGGTCACATAACAAGTAAGTTTCTGAGGAAGTAACAAAATTAAGTTACTTTTTTTAAGTTTGGGTACTGCACTGTATCCACTAACCTAATTAACTTTGTTTCATTACTATTTTTCAATTCAATTAAGCCAGATATAGGTCCATGACCCAAACTAGTTCCACTGACTGCTGTGCTCTTAGGAGTTTCAAAACTTTTTTTTTTCAAAATCTTCATTTCCAAATGCCTTAATTTCATCTGGAAAGACACATTAAAATGATGACAAACGTTTTTCTCTACCATTATTTCAATACATTCTCTCATCCTACAAAATAAACAATCTAAAAGAAATACAGTGTTCTACTTTACTCCCCTCTTTGATGACGAATTGTGGAATTTGAATATATTTCTGAAGTCATCTATAGAACATGGTGCCAGAACACTTATCTCTTCTTTACAACATTATTGAAAATAACAAAAGGAAACAGAACAAACATTGAATCTCTACTTAAGAACCTTTTATTATGAAAGGGACTCAGTCATCCTAAGACATCCCATATCCATTTGAGATAGATGCAAATGTTTGGAAATTGTTTTTTTCTTAAACTGAACTAAAATTTGCTTCTGACACCAAATCTGTCACTCATTCCTGGAGTGATTTGCCCCACAAATGAACAGCTTAAATTGTACTCTTCAGTTTCCTTATCAAACCCATCACTACTGTGTTTTAATATAAGAGCTTATTGAATCCAGTCAAGATGCCATTTTTGGAAATCAACTTGCCATGGATTTTAGGGTTACATTGGCTCAGGGAAAGAGAAGCAGCCATTAGAATCCATGCTTCATCGTTAGTTATGTGATGTGTTTATTCATCATCCTTCACAAAATCAAACATTTAAATTCATAAATACTAAAATGGTTCTTTGAGGTTATGTGCCAGGATGTGTGCTCCAGTGATATAAATATGAACACAGTCCTATCAGAACTTTTCATGTGATTTTTATCCATTTTCCCCCAGAAGTTGATTTTACTGTCCTTGTCCAATCTTCATATCATGATATCAATGGAATGCATAGATTGCCCATTATTCATCCCACAATCTTATCCTGCACACTTATAAAATGACACTTATACATCCTTTTCTTCATTTAACTTTATATTTCTTTCATATATTTAGTGAAGTTCTCCATATTTCTCTATTCATAATGTTTTGTAGCTTACTCTCACTTACTGTGTTCTTCACCATTTCCTCAAGTGTTACATTTGATTTTTTTGGAGAAATGCAGTATTAAATGATTAACAATAATTTGAGAATACTGATAGAAATTTGGTGTTAAATAATCAACATTGATTGAAATGGAGATGTTTGGAGTCAATTTTCCTTTTGATTTTCTCTACTTTTCTCTTTTCAGGAAAACTCCAACACCCCTACCACACCACGTAAGTCAGAATTTGAGGGTAGAGATGGTCAATATACATTCAGACCAGATAGATTAGGCCAGGGTAAAGCAGAGAAGGAAAAAGAGGGAAGTAACCTGACCACATGTCTAGTGCCTCTCGAAGGGTAGACATAATACCTAAGCTAACTTCTGACTTCTCATAAATCAAATGAAGACAGTAATGTAGCTCAATGGATAGAACACTGGACCTGGAATCAGGAAGATATACCTGAATTAAATTGTAATCTAAGAAACTTATGAGCTGTGTGACCCTGGGCAAGATGAATAACCTTTCTGCCTCAATTTCCTCCTTTGTAAAATGAGGACAATAATAGCACCTTTATCCAAGATTATTGTGGCTACCAAAGGAGGAAATGTTTCTAAAGCACTTTTTATGTCTTAAGCTCTACATAAATTAATTATATTATTATTGTCAGTGAATATGTGCCTCAGTGATTTACTTGTAGTGTATTCATCATGTCTGATATCTCCAGAGACAAAAAGGGGGTGGAAGTTATACATCCCAATGAAAGAATTAAATAACCTTGAAAGAAAACATACTAATCGCAGCTTGACCAAAATAACCTGCCCTTGGAAATTGCATAAAATTCCTTTTCCATTCTTTATTTCAGTTAAATTTTCTGAAATTTTTTCTGGGGAAACAAGAGAAAACAAACAAACAAAAAACAGTCATTCTGTGCCATGCATTAGCAATCTTCTGACATTTATTCTTTGATAAAAGAAGAACACAGGGTTTAGTAGGTCTTTTATTTTTCTCTTCTGTATATCTACAGAAAGAAATCAAATCAAATTATGTGTTCATAAAAAAGGAATGCTCTCAGCTTACATGTTGACATCACAATATTTAACTGTTATTCTCCATCACATTCAAAATAAAATCTAACTACTAGGTGATGTTTTTATTGTCCTTACATATCTTTATTGAGTTATTCATAATAATGGAAACTGGTTTTTTTGTTTGTTTCCTGGAGAGGTGACAACTAATTCAGGACTCATCAGTGTGTGAGTACGTTAAAGTTTTCCCTGAAATGTGCATTATTTAACACTTGTCTTTGTAGATTATTATCTGTCAACATATTGTCCAATTACTGCCTTTAGTATGATGCTCCAGACTCCACTATCCTGACTGCTGAGGTGACAGCAAAATCACTTCTCTCGTTCCATAGAACAAACACATATATTGCTTATTACTGATTCCAGTGTTTGCCTCAGCAAATTAATGGAAGAAGCTCATTTCCAGAATTTTCAACTGAAGTATTATCTTAAACATTAAACTACCATTTGAATGTTTTGAAATGAAAAGAGGCAATATTTCACATTTTTTCATTGTTTTAAGAGCACTCATGTCATTTCTACTAAAGTCCATCCATTTGATGATCTGGATTTTCTCTCTATGCCCTTAGGAAAAGGCACTCTTCTGTGCCATTTTTGAAAAGTTCTATTAATTTTTAAACTCACAATAAAGTTTTGTAGTTTTAAATGAGATAATCAATTCTAAAAAAATACAGATTGTAATTATAATATAGGAAGTAGAAGGAAGAAGAAATAAATTAGAATGAGCTCGCAGACATTTACCAAGGAAAAATATGCAGCATGTAATGTTTTTACAATTAAAATACATATAAGCATCTCTATATGAAAATTATATTATCATTGTCTCCTATAATCTCTTTTTACAAAGCCCTGTTTGCCATTGTGCACCTTAAGAATTTAACATTTCCAAGATTTTGTTAAGGGTATGTGCATATTAATTATATTGGAAGAAATGGCAAAATGTGTGATTTCTAAAAAAAAGAAACATATACTTTTTTAAAATCAAAAGGAAAAACAATACCCTAATAATCATGTGGTATCAAAATTATCCCAGTCTTTAAGCATGATCACTAGGAAAAGAAAGAAATAATGTTTACAATAAGTCAACTCTCTGGAACTTCTGTGTTATTTCAGTAAATACTCCAAAGAAATTACTACCTTAAATACATTTTTTCTTTATTTTACTTTGTTTTATAGCCTTCCAAACAAATACTAGTTGGAATGATCAGAGTTATGAAGATACATACAAAGGGATATATGATCCTTAGTTTCCAAAATACTTAGTAGATGTTACTGACCATGTAACAGGTAAATTATAAATACCAAGAAGAAAAGAACAGATTAAAAGCATTTTGCCACTCTAATTCAACATGGATTGATAACTAGGGACTGGAAGTTTTCACAGACTAGTTCAGAAGATTCCACAGAAGCCACTAAAGCACTTTATGCCAGTTAGGCCAGACTATCAAGAAGGCTAGAATTTTTTTTTGTATTAGTCCATTCCTAGATTATAAAGGGTATAAATTTCAGAATGGCCCATTCATAACTTGGAAATGAAATGCAAAGAAGTAGACTTATTGGACCACTAGCCATTAGCTGTCTGAATGTTCATCTAATTCCCCAAGGTGGTCTTTAAAAGGCATTTGGCAGCTCTGGATTTAGTAAAAGTAGTGAGCCCTTACTTAGGAGCAATTATTACAAAGCCTATCAAGTGGGGTATTTCTCTGTCTTTACTACATCTGTGACAGCATCCAGGCCAGTAAAGTCCAGTCAAGGTTGTGTTAGAGCCAGCTTCAGTCATCTTAGAAGAACTAATTGTTGAATTTTCAGTGTGAGGATTTACACCTCAGAAATAGGCAAATGCTGCAAACCAGGGTTTGATTGGCTGTTTTCTTGGCTGTCTAGGCTTAAGAATGTAATGGAAAAAATGTTAACAGTTCAGATTAAACTTGAAAGACTGTCATGAAAACATATTTTCAGAAACATTTGATAAAACATTTGCCAGCATACACTGAATCCAGCTGTACATCAAGAGAGATGAAAGAATTCTGAACACAGCCTAATAGGTGGGAGTTGAGTTTTAGAGTGGAACAACTAAAATAATCATGGTTGAATACTACTTTAAAAATTAGATTGGAGCAAGTGGAAGCTAGTGACTTTATGAGAAATCAGGATATTATAAAACAGAACCAGAGGAATGAAAAAATGGAAGACAATGTGAAATATCTCCTTGGAAAAACCACTGACCTGGAAAATAGATCCAGGAGAGATAATTTAAAAATTATTGGACTACCTGAAAGCCATGATCAAAAAAGAGCCTAGATACCATCTTTCAGGAAATTATCAAGGAGAACTGCCCTGATATTCTAGAGCCACAGGGCAAAATAGAAATTGAAAGAATCCATCGATCGCCTCCTCAAATAGATCCCAAAAAGAAATCTCCTAGGAATATTGTTGCCAAATTCCAGAGCTCCCAGATCAAGGAGAAAATACTGCAAGCAGCCAGAAAGAAACAATTTGAGTATTGTGGAAACCCAATCAGAATAACCCAAGATCTGGCAGCTTCTACATTAAGAGATCGAAGGGCTTGGAATGCGATATTCCGGAGGTCAATGGAGCTAGGATTAAAACCTAGAATCACCTACCCAGCAAAACTGAGTATCATGTTCCAAGGCAAAATATGGACTTTCAATAAAATAGAGGACTTTCAAGCTTTCTCAGTGAAAAGACCAGAACTGAATAGAAAATTTGACTTTCAAACACAAGAATCAAGAGAAGCATGAAAAGGTAATCAAGAAACGGAAATTGCAAGGGACTTACTAAAGTTGAACTGTTTTGTTTACATTCCTACATGGAAAGATGATGAGTATGATTCATGAGACCTCAGTATTAGGGTAGTTGAAGGGAATATGCATATATATATATATATATATATATGCATATATATATGTTTATGTATATATAAGTGAATGTGTATGTATGTATGTATCTATGTGTATATGTATGTATGTGTATGTATGTGTATATATATATATATATATATGTAAAAGAGAGAGAGCAGACACAGGGTGAGTTGAGGATGAAGTGAAGATAGCTAAAAGAAATAAAATGAAATTAAGGGATGAGAGAGTAACATACTGAGAGAGGGAGATAGGGAGAGATAGAATGGGGTGGATTATCTCGCATAAAGGTGGCAAGAGGAAACAGTTCTATGGGAGGAGGGGAGAGGGCAGGTGAGGGGGGAATGAGTGAACCTTGCTCTCATCAGATTTGGCCTGAGGGGGAATACCATACATACTCAGTTGGGTATCTTACCACACAGGAAAAAAGAAGGAGGAAGATAAAAAAAAAATAAAAGGCGGGGGGATGATGGAGTGGAGGGCAGATGGGGGTGGAGGTAATCAAAACAAACACTTTGGAAAGGGGACAGGGTCAAGGGAGAAAATTCAATAAAGCGGGATGGGTTGGGAAGGAGCAAAATGTAGTTAGCCTTTCACAACATGAGTATTGTGGAAGGGTTATACATAATAATACGTGTGTGGCCTAGGTTGAATTGCTCAACTTCTTAGGGAGGGTGGGTGGGAAGGGAAGAGGGAAGGGAATTTGGAACTCAAAGTTTTAAAATCAGATGTTCAAAAACAAAAAAAGTTTTTGTATGCAACTAAAAAATAAGATACACAGGCAATGGGGCGTAGAAATTTATCTTGCCCTACAAGAAAGGAAGGGAAAAGGGGATTAGAGGGGAGGGGGGTGATAGAGTGGAGGGCTGACTGGGGAACAGGGCAACCAGAATATAAGCCATCTTGGAGTGGGGGGGAGGGCAGAAATGGGGAGAAAATTTGTAATTCAAACTGTTGTGAAAATCAATTCTGAAAACCAAATATGTTAAATAAATAAATTGCATTTAAAAAAAAATAGGGGTAATTATACCACTGACCCCCCCCACCCAAGAGTTGTTGTGAGGATTGAATAAAGTAATATTTGTGAAGTGCTCAGCACAGTGCCCGGCACAGAGTATAAATAAATGCTATTATTGTTATTAACAACTGTAAATTATAGGGTAGGACTAAAGGTCCTTGTAGCCCTTGGTTACTAATTGATTTTGTGAATACAGGGAAATAATGGAATGTACCTGCGTTGTTATATTTCCATATGCATATATATGTGTATATGTATGTACATCTTTATGTACATACATGTATATACAATGTACACAGAGAGAATAAATCATTGATGCATCAAAAAAAAAATAATCATGGTTGAAGAACTTGCTCACAGGAGAGCAGAGTACAACAAGCACAAGAATACACAGAATAGTATTTGTATTCGAGTTCACCCTATCACTCCAGGCTCCTGAAGGATAGAAACCCAAGGGGAGGAGGGGGTGTATCATTTCTCTGAGACCAGAGGCTCATTGATAAAACTGTGATTTGACATAAAGGTCCATAGATCTTATGTCTCCTATGTCAAATGTAAGATTTTTTATAGGTCTTTGAAAAAATAAAAGGTGAGAAAGGAGCCAAAATGGCAGATAAAAGGCAGGGACATACATGAAATCTCCCCCAAACTCTGCAAACACCTTTAAATGATGTCTCCAAAAAATTCTAGAGCTGCAGAACCCACAAAGAGACAGAGTGAAACAATTTTCCAGTCCAACAACTTAGAGGGTTGGCAGAAAAATCTGTTGCACCAGGATGAGAGTGAAGAACAGTCCAATACAGGTCACACGGGTCAACACTGTAATAGTAATTAAGGTGGGACTCTTTTTTTTTACTGTTTTCTCTTTTAGAATTCTGAAGTAATCAAATGCCTTTGATTTAGTCTTACTTAGTGCAAAACCCCAGGCCCACAACCTTTTGCTGATTAGGTGTGAAGCCTTTGGGACCTAAGAAGAGTATATAAACTCAGAGGTTAGCATTTTGTTTGTGGGGTTCTTACTCATTGGAAGAGTGTTGGTGTGGAGACTCTGGATAGCAACTGGAACCCCCCACCCCAAGTTTTGAAGAAACCTAGATGTTAGTGCTTCTTTGGTAGCTATATATAGCTATGGATAGACTGGTTTGTCTTATTTACTCTGTTTATATGATATATATTTGTAATGTCTGTATTTTCTCTTAAGTTCAGGGTGCTGGCTTTTCCCCTTGAACTAAGTGAATGATATATATATATATATATATATATATATATATATATATATACACACACACACACATATATATATATATAATGTGTGTATACATATATATATAATGTGTGTGTATACATATATATATGTGTGTGTGTTTGTGTGTGTGTATGTATGTGTATATATATGTGTGTGCATATATATATTCATGTATATGTATATACATATATATTTGTTTGATTAAAGTGAGGTTGTTAGCCCTTTAAAAGTTGCTTTCCTTAGAAAAGCAGATCACAGAACCTGTGCTATCAGCCAGAAAAATGAAAAACCCAGAATTACCTCTGAAAACAGGTGCAGAAAAAATCTGAAGCTTGGATACCACCCCCCCAACACACACAGACTCTGGACATGGAGCTCTAGGTTTGCATGGAGTTTAGAGTCAAGCAATAGGCTGAAGAAATGAATAGCCAGCAGAAAAAAGATGCTGACTATACAAAGTTACTGTGTCAACAGGGAGGTTTAAAAAAATCAGAAGAAGAAAACAAAGTCAAAACTTCTACTTTTAAAGCTTCAAAGAAAAGTATAAATTGGCCCCAGGCCATGGAAGAGTGCAAAAAGGATTTTTAAAATCAGAGAGGTAGCAGAAAAATTGGGAAAAGAAATGAAGAGATGCAAGAAAATCATGAAAAAAAGAGTGAATGACTTGGTAAAGAAGGCACAAAGATATTGAAGAAAACATCACCTTAAAAAACAGAATAGGCCACATGGCAAAAAAAAGCACAACAATCTAATGAAGAGAACATCTTGAAAAGCAAAAATGGCCAAATGTAAAAGGAGGTACAAAAACTTACTGAAGAAAATTATTCCTTAATTTAGGATTGGGTTATATCAAGAAATGGTCCAATAAAAACAAAATAATGAAAATACCCACTATCTTTATGGTCAGAATTTTTTTTTCTGTTGTTTGGTCATTTCCCAGCCTATTTCTTGACTTTTAACTCTACAATAAAATGGGGCTTTGCATCCCAGTTGGAGGTGGCATTGTCCCAAGCTTCAAGGTGTGTGTGTGTGTTTGTGTGTGTGTGTGTATGCAGCTGTTTCATAGATAATGCCAGGAACCTGCAAGTGTTTTGCTCTTCCAAGATGGTATGATCTAGGGACAAGTGTGTTTATTACTGTCCTTCACTATGCACCAGTTTGTGAGCAACCACAAGCACTCTTTCCAACCCTGGAACTGTATCCAGGTTGCCTGCCTTCCTGCAGCCACAATCTCTGCTGTGCTATTGTTCCTTCTTGAACTGGGATTAAGACTCAGAACTGTGACCTAGGTCCAAGTATAGGCAAAACAGCAGAATCCTGCCCCAGGTGCCAGCAAAGGGACCCCTAGAAATCTCCTTCTGAACTGTTGTCTGATCCCCTTACTTTCTGTGAGCTGAGAGGTCTGGAAAACACCATTGTTGCCACTGATTCAGTTGCCCTGAGACTTTTTCCTTGTTAACTGGGGCCTGGTCTGCACTAGCAAGACATGTGCTTGATGCACTCCTCTTTCACTCTGCTACAACAAATCTTTGCTATAAACTTTCTAAGTTGTCATGGGCTGTAAAATTGTTTCATTCAAACTTTGTGTGGGTTCTGCCACTTTAGAATTACTGTAGAGTCTCTATTTAAAGGTACTTAGAAGGATTTGAAGGAGAGTTCAGGTGAGTCCCTAATTTTACTCCACCATCTTGACATTGCTCCACCTTCTAGACATTATCTTTCAATAAATTATCAAGGAAAACTGCCCTGATATTCTACAACCAGAGGATAAAATAGAAATTGAAAGAATCCACTAATTACCTCAAGAAAGTGGTCACAAAATCAAAATTCTCAGGAATACTATAGGCAAATTCCTAGGCTCTCAGATGAAGAAGAAAATATGGCAGGCAGTAGAAAGAAACAATCCAAATATCATGGAACCACAGTCAGGATAACACAAGATTTAGCAGCTTCTACCCTAAAGGATCAGAGGGCTTGGAATATGACATTCCAGAGGACAAAAGATCTAGGATTACAACCAAGAGCCACTTACTTAGCAAAACTGTGTATAACCCTTCAGGAGAAAAAGAAAATGGATATTCAATGAAATAGAAACCTTTCAAAGATTCCTGGTGAAAAGACCAGAGCTGAATAGAAAATCTGACTTTCAAATTCAAGATTTAGGAGAAGCATAGAAAGGTGAACAGGAAAGAAAAGTCATAAAGTATTCAGTAAGATAGAACTGTTTACACTACTACATAAGATGATACTTTTAACTCCTAAATACTTTCTTATTATTAGGCAATCAGACAAAGGGCATGGGTAGGAGTTGAATATACTGGGGTGATTATCTAAAAATATAAAATTAAGGCATGAGTAAGAACAATGCACTGGGAGAAGTGAAAGGAAAGAGGTAGAATAGGGTAAATCATCTGACATCAAAGAGGCCACAAAGAAATTTTACAGTGGAGGGAAAAATGAGGGAAGTAGAAGGGAGCACATAAATCTTACTTGCATGTAAATTGGCTCCAAGAAGGAATCACTCACACACTGAGCCTTACCATATAGGAGGGGAAGGGTACAAGACAAGGCAGGGGGTGATCAAAGACAGAGTAGATTGGAGGGAGATAAATTTTGAGAATAGACAGGTTGAAAGGAGAGAGTGAGTAGGGTAAATGGGGGAATTTGGATGGTAGGAAATACATAGTAATCATTACTGTGGGGAAAAATTCATATCTATATATATCTATATCTATATCTATATATCTATATATCTATATCTCTCTCTCAATCTCTCTCTCTCTCTCTTTATATATATATATATATATATATATGTATATATATATATATATATATATACATATATATATATATATAAAACTGGGTCAAATTTATAAAAATAAGAATTATTCCTCAATTGATGATTGTCAAGGGATATGAACATTCAGTTTTCAGTCAAAATATTCGAAGCTATCTATAGTCATTTTTAAAATGCTCTAAATTACTATTGATTACAGAAATGCAAATTAAAAGAACTCTGAACTACCACCCCATACCTATAAAATTGGCTATTATGACAGAAAAGAAAATTGGAGGGGATGTGCAAGAAGTAAGACACTAATGCACTATTGGTGAAGTTGTAAAGTTATTCAACCATCGAGAACAATTGGGAACTATGCCCAAAGGGATTTAAAACCATGTATACCCATCAGCCAAGTGATATCACTACTAGGTCTATATTCCAAAGAGATAAAAACCAAAAAGGAAAAGGGCCTATAAGTACAAAAGTATTTAAAGAAACTCTTTTTTTAGTGGTGAAGAATTGGAAACTGAGGGAATATACCACAGTTGGGGAATGGCTGAAAAAGTTGTTATATATGATTCTGATGGAATATTATTGTGCTATGAGAAATGATGAGCAGGATGCTTTCAGAAAAACCTGACAAGACTTACATGAACTGATGTAAAGTGAAATGAGCAAGAGCAGGACCATTATATACAATAAGATTAATATTATATAACCAACTGGGAATAACTCAGCTTTTCTCAGCAATCAAATTATCCAAGACAATTCTGGTGGACTTATGATGAAATGTGTTGTTTATCTCCAGAGAAAGAACTGGTGGAGTCTAGATGCAAATTGCAACATACTTTTTCGTTCCTTCTTTCCTTTCTCACTCTCTGTCTCTCTGTCTCTCTGTCTCTCTGTCTCTCTGTCTCTCTCTCTCTCTCTCTCTCTCTCTCTCTCCTTTCCTTCCTCTCCTTTTTTCTTTCTTCCTTCCTTTCTTTCTCTCTCTCTCTCCCTTATTTTTTTCCTTATTTCTTCCTTACTGTATGTTTTCTATCATAGCAGGACTTACATGAAAATGTGTTTTGTATGACTACACATGTATAACCTTTGTCAGATTACTTGACTTCTCAATGAGCCAATAAGGGGGAGAGGAAAAAAATTTGGAACTCAACATTTAAAAAAAAAGTTAATATTTTTTTTACCTGCAATTGGGGTAAATATTTAAAAAAGAAAAAGAAAATGAAAGGCTTAACAAACATAAGAACAATATTAAGAAAACTTTCTTGATAGGAAATAAATGGGAAAAAATGTAGATGTCCATTGAGTGGAGAAATATTAAATTAAATGTAATACATGAATATAATGAAACATTACTATGCTGCAATAAAAGATAGGCATAATGAATAAAAAGCAAATTATGGAAAGACTAGTTTCAACTAACAGAAAACAAAACAAGCATAGCCAGGAAAACAGCACACAAAATGAAATAAGATAAATAGAAACAATAACTACTAAAAATAATTAACAATGAATGTTGTGAAATAACAGAGAAGAAGCTGTGTTTTCCAAATCAAAATATGGTGCTATGCGGAGTTTGGATCCAATGGAGTTAAACACTGCATATGTCAGAATTGTGCAAGTAGATGGCATGGGAACCATGGATAGAGTACCATGCCTAGAATCAAGAAGACTCATCTTTTTGAATTCAAATCTGACCTTACACTTTTAGTAGCTGTGTGAACCTGGGCAAATCACTTAAACCCCTTTGCCTTAGTTTCCTCATCTGTAAAATGAGCTGGAGAAGGAAATGGCAAACCACTTCAGTATCTGCCCCCAAAAAATGGGGTCATGGAGAGTCTGACATCATTGAAAAATGACTGAACAAAAAAAGCTGAGATTACAAAAAGTATTTATCATTTTCTATATTTTTTAAATCCTTCTTTCCTCATAAAGTTTCTCTAAGTTCTTTGTTTCAAAGGATCTCTCTTTGGGAGTGATCAGGGGAAGAACATATGAACAAATCTAAATGATTATAAAAGTAAAGTATATTTTAATAAGCTTCTTAAAGGTAGGGAATATTTTATTCATTACATGCCCAGCTTCTAGCAATGTGCATTACTCATAATAAGAAAAATAATATCTCACATTTATATCATGCTTACTGTATGCCAGGCATTATGCTATATGTTGTAGAATTATTCTATTTAATGCTGTCCAGGAAGGTGAATGTTATTATTACTTTCTTTTTAAATAGGACAAAAGTGAATCATGCAGGCTAAGTGGCTTGCTAATGGTCACATTTCTACTATGTTTATGAGGCAGAATTTGAACACTGGATTTCATCACTCTAGGTCCAACACTCCGTCAGCTTCTATATTAAGCAACTCAATAAATGGTTGTTGATTGGTTAGTGAAATGAATATGCAGTTAAAATAGACAAATTTTAAAAATTCAAATAAGCAAAAAGAAGAAATACAGATATCAGATGAAAAATAAAATTGGTAAATATAAAGCAATTAAAAATAAAATTAGGATATCCTGTTTAAAAGTGTTTGTTTACATCATTAGTTTATTAGTTATATTTTTTCTCTTGTAATCTATATGTATTCACCAAAGAATACAAGATATAATTTAAGTTCTTCTCAAAATCAGATGATGAGTTTTAACTCATTGTAGCTACAAATAATACCATCTTTTCCATCAATCAATCAATCATTTATCAAAGCCTTGCTGTGTGCCAAGTACTCTGTAGATAGTAGGGATGAAAATCTAAACATTAAATAACCTTACCCCCAACAATTCAATAGTTTATTCTACCAGGAGGGAAAACAGATAATGGAGGTGAGAGGCAGAGCCAAGGTGTCATATTAGTAAAACAAAATACTGTTAAGATTTCTGAATATTCCTTTCCAAACAACTTTAAAACAATAACTGAAACTGAATTCTAGAGCAATAGACATAACAAAAGTTCAGAATGAAACATTTTTTCCCCAATCCAAGACAATTTAGCATGTTTGGACATCTGTGACTCTGGAGTATCTGCTAGCCTGGAGCAACATTTGCTATAGCACTCAGTGGGAGCAACAGCAGTGGTAGCAGCTTCAGCAGCTCACCACCCAGAGAGGATAGGGGGATTGCACAACTGGTGAGAAAGAGAATACAGGAATCCTCTGTTAGGAGTGGGCACAAGATAGGGTGCTGTTTGAGAACTCCATTCCTTATGCCTACTTCTGGATCACAGTTCCAGGAGAGAGGGGAGTACTTACACTCACAAGAGAACAGGGGCCCCAAGGAACAATTGTACTTCTAGCTGCAAGAGATCAGGGGCCCTTCCTAGATGAGTACTGAAGCACACACTAGGAGAGCAGTGAGCAAACTTCTCCCAAGATCACATCTCCTTGGAACCACTGAAATCTTCCAAATGCAGAAGCCCAGCTAAGAAAATAGCAGCATAAAAATGCCTGAAGCTTGAGTAATGACTTTCCATCCCCACCCCTCCAGGTGAGGAGAACTGAATTTTAACATGAAATTCAAAGCATGAGTAAACAACAGAAAAATAACCTGACCATTAAAAACCATTATGGTGCTAGGGAAGATAAAGACACAAACTCAGAAGATGACAATGAAGTTAAAACAGTTATGAAGAAAACCTCAAAATAAATGGAAGAATTAAAAATGCATTTAAAAAATTGAGAATGGTACAGGAAAAAATTGAGGAAATAAATCAAAATGATGTAAGAAAATTATGAAAAGACAATCAATACTTTGTTAAAGAGGCACAAAAAAATTCTAAAGAAAATAATACTATAAAAATAGAAATGGCCAAACAGTAAAAGAGGTATAAATCTCACTAAAAAAAAAAAGTCTAAAAATAGCAGGGTTGGACAAAAGTAAAAAAAAGAGGTACAAAAGCTTACTTAAAAAATAATTCCTTAAAAACTATAGTTGAACAAGTGGAAGGTAAGGGCTATATGAGACATCAAGAAAGAAAAATGTCAAAAGCATTAAAAAAGTGGAAGAAAACATAAAACACCTCATCAGAAAAAAAGCAACTGAAATAGAGAACTGATTGAGGAGAGATTATTTAAGAATTATTGTACTCCCTGAAGGTTATTATTAAAAGAGAACATAAAAATCATATTTCAAGAAATTATAAAAGAAAACTGCCCTGAAATCTTAGATCTAGAGAATAAAATAGAAATTGAAAGAAGTCTACCAATCACCTCCTGAAAGAGATCCCAAGATAGTAACTGTTAAGAATATTAGTCACATTTTAGAGATCCCACATCAAAGAAAAAATTTTATAAGAAGTTATAATGAAACAATTCAAATACCATGGAGCCACATAGCATGACAAAAGATTTGGCAGCAACCACATTAAAAAATCAGAAGTCTTGAAATGTGATATTTCAGAAAGAAAGGGCTAATATTACAATCAATAATAACCTACTCAGAAAAAAAGTAAATAAATTCACATACAGGAACAAGATATTTAATGATAGAAAGGACTTTCCTGATGGCATTCCTGAAGAAAAGAGAAGAGCCAAATGGAAAAATTGATTTTTAAATACAAGACTCCAGAGAAGAACAGAATAAGAAATCTTTAAAAATAAGTCATAAGGGAATCAATTATTATTATCATATAAATTGTTTATGTAATTACATTTATGATATGTCTAACTCTTAAGAACTTTGCCATTAGAAGGACAATAAAAAGGAGTCTGTATAAAGGACATGAATCAATTATATTGAGATAGTCTCAAAAAACTGAGATGTGAGTGTGATGACAATCAGTGATTAAAGATCTTTCCCACATTTTTAATAGGCCTCAGGTGGGCCCTGTTAAGGGAAACTTGCTTAGACATTTGTTTGTAGGCAAGTCTTTACTTACTAGGCACTAAGCCTTAGGTCCACACCCTTTTGTTGATTGGATGTGAAGCCTTCTGGCCCTAAAAAGAGTACATACTCATAGAAGGTAGCCATTGACAACTGAGAATTCAGAAGTCAGCAGTGAGAATTCAGAATCCAGCCCAAGGAGGAGAAATAAGAACTCCAAGATGACAGAGCTACAGAAAGAGTGTAGAGCGGGGAGTGGAGTGGAAACCAGGTTGTTTGAGAGAACTGAGGGGGGAAGAGAACACAGCCAAGCAGTTAGGATTCCTGAGTGTTTATGGGGAGGACTCAGCATGGAGGAAAGTTACAGGATGACTTGGTTCCTTGCTATAATACTGTGTTATAATTTCCTTGGTGCTACATTGAAGTGGGCTTACTGGTTTGGGGATATAATTCCTGTTGCATCAAATTTAAGCTATTGGTCTTGGGATTTCATCCTGTAGGGAGGGAGAAATGGCAGGGGAACAGGCAATGCTTTGACCTCATTCTTAGCTAGAATGGTTCAAAAAGGAAAGAATATATTTACAACCTCAGTTGAGTATAGAAATCTGTCTTCTGGGAGATGGAGCCAAGATGGCAACTGGAAAGCAGGGACTGGCCTAAAGCTCTCCCCCAGGACCCTCCAAACACCAATAAAAATGGCTCAGAACAAATTCTAGAACTTCAGAATGCATGAAAAAGCAGAGAAAAGCAGGGCTCCAGCCCAGGACAGCCTGGATGGTCCGGGGTAAAGTCTATTGCATGAAGCTAGGAGTGGACCAGAGCCCAGCATGGGACACAGCCAGACCAACCAGACTGGGAGCCGGAAAAATTCTGGGAATATTGTCACCAAATTCCAGAGCTCCAAGATCAAGGAGAAAATACCGCAAGCAGCCAGAAAGAAAGAGTTTGAGTATTGTGCAAACAATCAGGATAACACAAGATCTAGCAGCTTCTACATTGAGGGATCAAAGGGCTTGGAATATAATATTCCAGAAGTGAATGGAGCTAGGATTAAAACCGAGAATCACCTACCCAGCAAAATTGAATATCATGCTCCAAAGCAAAATAAGGATTTTCAATAAAATAAAGGACTTTCAAGCTTTCTAAGTGAAAAGACCAGAGCTAAATAGAAAATTTGACTTTCAAACACAAGAATCAAGAAAATCATGAAAAGGTAAACAAGAAAGTGAATTCATAAGGGACTTACAAAAGTGGAACTGTATTGTTTACATTCCTACATGGAAAGATGATGTATATAATTCATGAGACATCAGTATTAGGGTAGCTAAAGGGAGTATATATATATATATATATATATATACATACACACACATTATATACATATATATATACACATATATACATATATATACATATATATGTATATATATGGCACAGGATGAGTTGAATATGAAGGGATGATATTTAAAAAAATAAAATCAAATTAGGGGATGAGAGAGCAATATATTGAGATAGGGAGAAAGGGAGAGATAGAGTGGAGTAAATTGTTTCACATAAAAGTGGCAAGAGAAAGCAGTTCTGTAGGAAGGGAAGAGGGGGCAGGTGAGGAGAAATGAGTCAATCTTACTCTCATCGGATTTGACCTGAGGAGGGAATAACATACACACTCAAGTGGGTATCTTACCCCACAGGAAAGAATGATGAAGGAGATAAAAAATGGGCAGTGATAGAAGGGAGGGCAGATGGGGGAGGAGGAAATCAAAAGCAAACACTTTCAAAAATGGACAGGGTCAAGGGAGAAAATTGAATAAAGGGGGATAGGATAGGAATGAGCAAAATATATTTAGTCTTTCACAATACAAGTATTGTGGAAGGGTTTTGCATAATGATACACATGTGGCCTATGTTGAATTGCTTGCCTTCTTAGGGAGGGTGGGTAGGGAGGGAAGAGGGGGAAGAATTTGGAAATCAAAGTTTTAAAAGTAGATGTTCAAAAAAAAGTTTTTGCATGCAACTAGGAAATAAGATATACAGGCAATGGAGCATAGAAATTTATCTTGCCCTACAAGAAAGTAAGGGTTTGGGGATGGGGTAAGTGGGGTGACAGAAGGGAAGGCTGACTGGGGAATGAGGAAATCAACATATATGCCATCTTGGAGTGTGGGGGAGGGTAGAAATGGAGAGAAAATTTGTAATTCAAACTGTTGTGAAAATCAATGCTGAAAACTAAAAATATTAAATAAATAAATAAGAATGTTAAAAACAAAAAGAAATCTGTCTTCTCCAGTTGGGAAATGGGAGGGTAGAAAGGTAATAGAAAAGTCATAAGTGACAGGACTGAAGGTGGATAAAGCAAGGCTGTGGCAAGAAGTCTTAAGGACATTCAAGGTAAAAATAAATAGAGAAGGATATATTGAAGAAAATAAGATGTAGTGAAATACACAGTAATCATAAGTATAAATGTGAATGGAAGATACTCACCTATAAAATGGAATGGCATAGCAGAATAGATTAGAAACCAGACCTCAACAATATTTTCTTTACAGTAAACAAACTTGTAACAAACAAACACATGCAGACACAAAATAAGTAGGTGTATCAGAATTTATTATAAGTCAGATGAAATAAAAGAGGTAGAGACAGAAATCACTATCTCAGAAGAACAAAAAAAATTACCTAGTTAAAAGGAATGATAATTGAATATATATTTTGCTAAAAGGCACCATAAACAATTCAATACTATCAGTACAAAACATATGTGCAACAAATGATGCAGCATCAAAATTCTTAAAGGAAAAGTTAAATGTTACTAGAGGAAATGAACATATAAATGTCCTGGTGGAATTTCTCAATTTCCCACTCTCAAAGGTAAAACTCAGAGATAAATCTCACAAAATAAATAAGAGAAATTGAAGTGTATAGAATTTTAGAAGAATTATATGTGAAATACCTCTGGAGAAAATTGAATGGAAAAAGAAAGGAGTATAAGTTTTTTTCTCAGCTGTATGTTGTGCCTTCACAAGCATTGACTGTGTATGTACTGGTGGATGAAAATCTATGAGACAAATTCAGAGAAGTAGAAATATGAAACGCATCATTTTTCAGATCACAATGCAATAAAGAACTATGGAAAAAATTAAAATATAATTGGAAACTATAAAATCAAATCCTAAAGAATGAGAGGGTCAAAGAATAAATCACAGAAAGAATTAATACTTGCATTGAAGAGAACAACAACGAGACAACATTCCAAAATTTCTCAGATAGAACAACAACAACAACAAAAAGAAAAACTACTTAGGAAATAATTTTTTTTATGTCTAAACATGTACATCAATTAAAAGGAGAAAGATTACATCAATAAATTGCACAGGCAACTAAAAAAATAGAACAAATCGAAATCCCTAATTAAATATCTAAATGAAACTCATGAAAATCAAAGTAAGAATAAATGAAAGTGAAAGTTGAAAATATTAAAATAAATAAAACTAAGCTGGTTTTATAAAAAAAAACAATAATATAGATAAAATATTCATTAATTTGATTTTTATAAAGAATGAAAAAAACCAAATTACCAATCCAAAAATGACAAGGATAAGTACACCAACAGAGTGGCCAAAATTAAAGTAGTTATTAGGAGCTATTTTGCCCAATCATATGACAATAAAACTGACAATCTAAGTATTATGGATGGATATCTATAAAAACATCAATTGCCAAAATTAACAGAAGAGAAAAAAGAATATTTAAATAACCTTATCATAGAAAAAGAAATTGAACAAATTATAAATGTACTTCCTAAAAAAAATCCTCAGGACCAATGACCTTACAAGTGCATTCTATTGAACATTTAAAGAACAATTAATTGCAATGCTATACAAATTAATTTTTAAAAACCATAGGTAAAGAATGAGCCCTATGAGGTTTCTTTGATGACACAAATATGATTTTGATACCCATACCAAGGACAGCAAAACCAGAGAAAGAAAATCATAGATCAATTTCCCTAATTAATATTGATGCAAATATTTAATTAAAATATTAGCAAGAAGATTACAGCAATATATCACAAAGATCATATACTATAATGCAGGGCTAGTTCAATATCAGTAATACCCTGAGCATAATTGACCATGTCAATGACAAAATTAACAAAAATCATATGATTATATCATTCGATGCAGAAAAACGTGTAGGGATATGTCAGGCCTTATTAAAATGATTTAACATCATTTTTTTTAACTGGGAGTCGCTAGGTTGTACAGGAGACAGGAGTGCAGGATCTGGAGTGCAGAATACCATACTTCCTAAATTCAAATATGGCCCCAAATGCTTATTTGCAGTGTGATCCTGAGCAAGTCACTTAACCCTTTTTGCCTTGCCTTCCTCATTTGTAAAATGTTCTGGAGAAGGAAGTAACAGACCACTTTGGTATCTTTGCCAAGAAAACTCCAAAAATAGGTCACAAATAGTCAGGCATGATAGAAAAATGATTAAACGACAAATGGTGGCCTTCTCTAGTGCAGGGTGATAAAAGAGGGATAACGAGATAGTTCTGAACTTAAAATATAACAAAATAAATTTTAAAAAATCTCTGAGATATCACCTCACACTGATCAGATTGCTAACACTTCAAATGTTTGACTGGATGTGGAAAAATAGATTCACTTATGTACTGTTAGTGGAGTTGTATACTCTCCAACTATTCTGGAGAACAATTTGCAACTACACTTATACAGGTCTATAAAACTTTGCCTTCTATTTTGACTTGTCATAGCAATACAATGTGCGTTAACCAAAGAGATCAAGGAAAATTTTTAAAAAAGGACCTATATTTACAAAAACATATTATAGCACCTATTTTTGTGGTGACAAAAATAGGAAATTTAAGGGTACTGGGAGGAAGGTACTGGGAGGAAGCCTGCAATGGCAGTGTGTGTAAAAGACACGTGCTCAAGAAGTACTTTACTTGAACACTGATTGATTGAAGAAATTAACTGGCTTTGACCTAGGGGTGGATCATGTTTGTATTGTAAACAAGTGTTTGGGAATGGCAGTGAATGATATGTTTTGTTTTGTTGTTAATGATATGTTTTAGTTTCTTGCTTGATTGGATCACAGTGTATAATTCATCTGTTTGTTCCAGGATCCACAGCCATTTAATTTAGATTTTTGGTAGGCCATGGAACCTGGAAGGGGTGGAGTGTATTGGGAATCAAGACAGGCTTTTAGCACTTATTCAACCAAGTGCCCTTGAAGAGTTTGGCCTTTGTTTCCTTGATTACATTAGGAGTCCTTGATGATTTCCTTGCCTGAAGGGAAAGCCTAGTTTACATGGGTTTGAGTGGCATGTTTGTGACATCAGAGACTTTTAGACCAAGTGGGTTAAAGTTGCATTTTTGTGGTGATTGTAGGTCACGTGGGTTAGTTGCATGTGTCACTCACCTTTGACCCTGAACAAGATATATAAACACAGAGGTTGGCTTTCTTTTTTGGAGCTCTGACCCGAAGTAGTGGTGGCATGCAGTGACTCTGGGCCAGGTGTTGTTATGAGCTCCCTGGCTTTGATGTTGATGCTTCTCTGGTAACTGCATATTGTAATTTTGTCAGACAGAAATCTGCCTGTTGATTCATGTTTATTTTCTCTGTTTGTATTTGCTCTGAAGCTCAGGGTGATGACTTTTCCCCCTGAGCAGAGTGAATGATATTTATATGTTGGATTAAAGTAAGATTGTTAACTCCTTAACATTGCTTTCCTTAGCAAAGCAGATCAAAAGAACCTGGGCTCATTTTGTTTTTTATATTTTTGTGAAAGGCCTTTGATGTTTCTTTTTTTCTCTTCATTCTGTCTTAAATTCAATTATTTTGACTTGAATAGAGCACAAATTTTTCTTTTAACATTGTTGCCCTTTGCTTTTTTAACCAGATTTTTCTACTCATATTTACATTTCAAATGCATTTATATTTTTTTCTCTTTAGATAAACTTTCCATAATATATTTACTTTTTCTTCCAATCTGTTATCTAAAAAAAAATAAAACTTTACGTTAAAACATGCTTATTTGGAATTTCATCATTTATGGCATTCTGGAATTTACTACTCTTTATTTTTGGGGGAATTATTAGATTCTATGTTTCTTTAATCAATTGATTTTTATTTGTCCTGGAATATTTGTTTCAAAAGCTTTACATTCTTTTTGAAGCTTTACTATCAATGCTTTCTTCTGATATTAGGATCCCATCTGTGAATTTATCTACTTGTGCTTTGAGATTCTATTGAAAGTTTTTCTTTCTAAAATGTTTAAAATTTCTTCTAGTTCTTTTTTTTGTTTATGTTTCTCTTCCTCCTTTGCATCATCATCATATCCTCCTCCTCCTCTTCTTTTTCCTCCTCCTCCTCCTTCTCTTTCTCACCTATAATCAATTCACTTTCTGACTTCTTCCTTTTACTGGTACTGATAATATAGGACTTTTACTGGTTCTGATACCATGGGACTGCCTTATATTGGGAAAGAAAGATCTTACTGGCCTAGGTCTCCGTGTTCTGAGGGATAGGACTGGTTCTAATGGGTTTCACTTTCCTTTTCTTCAGTCCTCATTCAGCCATCTACGATGATCTTTGTCTGAATTCCTCTCTTGACTTTTTACTACTCCTGGCTTGACGGAATCTGTTATATACTGTCTTTGGTAGGGATGGCAGAGGGCGGGGAGGTTCTGTTGGGTAGTCTGTGTATCTTTGTGCTTCTCCAGCCTAAGGCTTAAACCTCAGGTTTTTAAGTGCATTTTTAGCCTACACATTCTTAATCCTCACATTTCTAGGAAGTATCAGTATCAGCTTCTTATTCTTGGAAGGAAGTATAGAGGTTACAATGTCATGACAGACTCTCTACACCAGTGATTTCTCTCAAAGGAGGCCAACTGGAATCCTATGAATCCACTTGCATTTCTTCTAAGACCATGAAAACTAATGGGAGAGATGTGCTGAGAGAGTGTTTTAAGGACTGGAGATCTCCAATGTTAATTCTCAACTTATTTTGTTGGCCTCCCTTCTTCTTTGACTTTTGGAATTAATTTAATTGTCTCTCTTTGAATCTGGTGCCTAATTACACCTGCCTCTTTTTGTGAAGGGTTGAACATTTTGTCTGGAGAAAGTGAGTAATCCACCAATTTGTAGGACTGGGCCACCAATTTGATAGCTCAGAAGTCAATCTTCTGACTTCAAATCTAGAGCACTTTCCATTGTGCCATATGCTTCTCTACAATTTAGATTCAATCACAGTTCATCTGGACAGGTTTTATATACTGAGTGCAGAGAACTGAACTGTCAAGTTCTGATATGTCACAGTCTAGTTGTTTTAGGCCTAATTTCAGTACCTTACAGGATGTGATTCTATAGAATCAGTCTCTCTTTCTTTGACTTGACATAGTTCTCCTGATCAAATAGCATGCTGCTAGGTAGCCCATGTGAGATTTACAGCTACAAGGAGTGCCTGATATCCTGAATGTCAATACTAAAATAACTATTGCAAAATGAAAGGAAACTGCAGAAAATAGTTTTAGCTCAGTGAACACAAGTTATTCATCCCTTGAAAGATTTATAAATTTGGGTCCACAAGGTCAAAAACTTGAATGGAGCAGTGATTTGCCTGTTTCTACAACGTCTTTGATGAATGCAATCCCACAGAACTGAACTTATATACCCTTTAAAATCAGGTAGAAGCACGTTCTGTGTGTAATAAATTCACAGCATTGTATATCTGACTGGCAAGCAAAAGACCACCTCATCTACTCCATAGTCTAATGGGTAACAAATGACATTTGAAACTGAAGAGTGACAAGAATTAAATGTCAGTGAAAGCAATGGAGTCTCCTAGGTCTAAATGGAAAGAAAATGATGAATATATGTAGACCCAGAATGAATTATGATTCAAGTTATGGTTGAAAGCATTAGTCTCTTCAGATTGTGCTGAATGAATATCAAGAAGGCAGATGCATTGTCATCCTCACAGAAAGCAAGATACATTATTCCTGGATCCTAAAAGACATAAAAATAATTGAAGGAAGAACTATGGATCCCATAGATAATCAGCAATACACTAGATCTGAAGGCGTTCAAATAATTTTCTCAACATAATGTCACAGAACTTGTTATTTAGGAAAGTTTATATCTTATTAAAAGTTCGATGTTTTCACAAATGTCTCACTTTGGTTAAAGAACAAGTTTTCTGCCCTAGCTTTCCTTTATTCTTTTTAGAATGTCTAATATGCAATTAACATACATATATTAAAGTTTTATATTACATACTTATAAAACATTAATCAACTCAGCGTGAGTATCCTGACAAAAGACATTTACCCTCTTGTGTGAATTTGTATGATTATCTTAACAGCTTTGGGTTTCAGTTTCCTCATCTTTAAAAGGAAGGGATTTGATAAGATGACCCATAATTTCCACTACCAGCTCTAAATTCATGACACACAGACACACACACACACATTCTCACACTCATATATTTCACTGAGGTAATCAATTTTCATGATAATTGTGAATCCCATATCAAAAAAAAAACTATGATCTAATGAGAAGCCTTTAATAATAGAGTCATTAAATATATTCTTTCCCAAATAAGTTATAAGATAATGTAGTATCACTTTTGTTTAATTAAGAATTATAGGCATATACTAATAGCTAGCATTTATAAATCAATGTAAGTTTAGTTAAGCACTTTCAAGGTATATCATTTCAGCCTCATAATAACCTTGAGAGGTAGGTACTATAATTACCCCTTTTATAGATGACAAAGCTGAGGCAGAGAGAGTTTATATGACTATTGGGGTTTAGCTTCTGCCCACCCACAGATGACAAAAACTGTTGCAGTTTCATGTGTTGATGTGGAACCATCTCAAGGAATTTGGAGTCAGATCACCTCCAATCCAAATATGGGCGTTTATTGAGATTGATGCCTTTCATGAAGCAGGCTAAGTTCCAAGAGGAACCAGCAACTTCAAAGAAATAAAAATCGATTTTTATAGGGTAAAGATGCAATTACATAACAGAAATTATGAATATTAAAAAGGCAGGAGAAGTTTATTAAGTGATTAAGTAATAGGGGAGGGGGTTCCAGCCACAGTGGAACTATGCAGGTGATTACCCACAATGCATACAGAAAAACACATTTGGGTGGGTATGTATATATGATAATAAGATTAAAATGAGCCACATTAAAATGTCACAAGTTCACCTAAAGGACAGTTTTTGCTATTACTGTACAGGTGCCTAAGTAGGGAAAGTCCCTTCTATTGTTTTGGGGACCACATCCTACTTGGGCATCCTGGTAGTATTGCTTTGTGATTAGATGACTATTGTAGTCCTGAGACTAGATGGATGTCTTTGTGGTTGAGTGTATGGACATATCTGTTTCCGTGGGAATGAGTCTGGGGGCAGTGGCTAGCTAGAGGCAGTGGCTAGAATCCCATCATATAGCCATGCCTGCTATTGCTGTCAGAACTATGAGTTCAAGGCCACACCTGTTGTTCTAATGAGCAGTGAGGCATGTATGAAGAAATTAGAATATTGAGTGTGTGTGTGGGGGGGTGGTGATTAGGTAGGTGCTGTGGGCCTGCTCTTCAGTGGGACCTATAAGGAAGTTAGAATATTGGGGCAAGGGGCAGCTTTATTAAGATTCCATCGTGACTTTTCCGGGATCACAGAGCTAATAAATCTCTGAAGCATGATTGAAACTTAGTTATTCCTGATACTAAATCCACCCTATCCAACATGCCACCTACCTGCTTTCATGATCACATAGTTATGTTAAAGTAAGATAACAAAGTAGAAAGTTTCAACTGTCTTGATTTCTCCACAACCTAAACCTTAGCATGGTTTCTTCTGTTAGGGTCTAAGAACTTATCTTTTTTCATCTATCTATCTGTCTATCATCTATTTATCTTCCTTCCTTTCATTCATTCATTCATTTTTTCTTTCTTTCATTTCAATACCACAAGATCCCTTTATAAGCCCATATTTTATTTAATACATGTAAAATCCTTATTTTGGGGGGAGTTTCATTAACTTCACCAAATTATCAGAATGGTCCATCACACACACACACACACACACACACAAGTTTAAGAAACCTTGAGCCAGAAAGAGGTGGATAAGTCTCATGCCACATTTAAAAGGTTGGAAAGCAGGAAGAAAAGAGGGAAACACAGTGAAATGTTCACAAAAATAATACCAATTTTAGTAGGGAAAAAAAGAAATGTAAGAGCTAAAGAAGTGGTAAAAGCACTAAATGACAAAAATGTAAGATAAAGTAAGTCTAGGAAAGGACAAGGAAGCCATGCTGAAGAGTGGGCTGGTCCTAGTGATTGATTTCAAGGGAATGAGGTAGGCACCTAAGGGTAGGTCCATTTTTCTTCTCTCCTTATTGAGTTTCTCTATCATAAAGAAAATAACATATGGGATCCCATCAATGTTACCACTCTTCACTTAATTTTGAATTAATGAGCCAGCATTTTGAGTTGTTCATATGTCTGGTTGTGGTCTTGCCTGACAGTTGCCATTTGTGGCAGCTGACATCTGATGTTTTATGTGCCAGCTGCCACCAGCTCCTTAGCAGCTCGCTGTCATTACACTTCTCTTTCTTACCAGATGGCAGTAAAAGATCAACTGTCCTTGTAAGGGATCTGAAAAATAAATATGCTTAATACTAACTTAAATCTGCTAAAGTTAGCATGAAAATTTGAGAGTCAGACAGAGATGATAGTTTAAAAGTTTAAATGGGAGTCCAATCTCAAAAAAATAAAAAAACTGAAGGTTTCTCTTTTACCAGTGTTTTTATTCCTCCTTGTCTTTAAGAGCAGTCCTGTAATTACTTACCTTCCTAGGGTTCCTTGTCACTTCACTTGCTTTTTTGGGTTCTTCCTTTACTGAACTACTTGCTCTTCCCTGAACTCAACATTCTATTTCTTGCTCTTTCCATGCATTTCATATCCCCTCATGCCTGAAATATACCTCTTACTCATCTCTGTCTCTTAGAGAATCCAGCTTCTTAAAAGTTAGTTCACTCATGTGCTAGCTCTTACAGCCTTTATGGAAAGAATGTCACTAGATGTTAATAACCTTCACATGCTCTACACACACACACACACATGCATAAACACACATACATTTATATGTGCATACCTGATATCTGATATTCATCAGTGAAATATACATTGAAAGCAGGAACTTTTTAATTTTCATGTTTTAATTCTCAGTACCTAGAACAAAACCATAAACATATAATAGGTGATTCATAAATGTTTTCAAGAAGAATTAAATTAATTTTCAAAATGAATAACCATAGAATGTTGACAGTAGAGTGGGTTTTTGGTGAATCTCCTACTTTAAAAGATTCTCTTACATTCTTCATTTGAGTAAAGTTCAGTTCTAATATCACATGTTAACATGTTCAGGACAGTCAGGTTAAAGGACATTTGGACCTTAGAAGTAGAATTATTTTGCCAGAAAGCTAGAAAATAATGGGCTTCCTTTGGGTACAGTTGTTATAAAAAGATGCTTTGAATTTCTCCAAGGAAAGATTGACAAAAAGTACATTATACCTTCTGCATTGATGAGGCTAAATCATTCTTCATAGTTCTTAAATTTTCATTTCCACATCTGTTTAAGTTTTTCTATATAAACATATATGTATACATACATGCCTATAAGTAAATGACACAAGTTATGCAAAGTATAGATATTTCTAGAATTTTTTAAAAATGGGACATTTAATGCATGAAAAAGCAAGCCTAATTTCTCTTATTCAGAAATTGTGGCACTATAATGTTGAACAAAGTATTGATTAACATATAATCTATATGCAAACTGGAAACTAAGTATGTTCTACTTAAGAATCCAAAGATGTTGGTTCTTTTTCTGTCTCCACTAACTGTTAAAGGCATGAGCTCAATAAGTCACAAACTTTGGGGACTTAGTTTTTTTTATCTGTCATTTGAGAAAAACAAAAGAATGTGGGACAATTGATAATGACTTCTGTTCTTACATCAAAGAGTGTTTGCCAAGCCAAATGAAATGATGTATGATGAGTTTCAGACACTAAACTCTTCTCTTCTCTTTTATGAATATAAATTTTGAGTATAAGGCAGAAATTATATAGCTTCAAAAGCAAATCTGTGGATTGTATTGCTCATTCTATCAACTTATTAGATTTGCCATTATTCTATAATTTTTGAGCAAATACGTACTACTTGATAAACACTATTACTTGATCCATTTATTATAGGAAATATTGGAATAATCAGTCATTCAAGTATTTATTAATCATGTACCATGTGTTAAACTCTGTATTACACTCTGAGAATACAAATATAATACATGAAAAATAAATAAATTGGGGAGCAGAACCAAGATTGTGGAATGAAGGCAGGGACTTGCCTGAGTTCTTTCAAATTTCCCTCCAAACAATGTTAACATAATGCCTTAAAATGAATCCTGGAGCAGCAGAAGCAACAAAAGGATGAAGTGAAAGAATTTTACAGCCCTAGACAACTGAGAAGCTTGGCAAGAAAGATCTGTCTCACTGGGGTGGGAGTGTAGTGCAGCAAATCAACAGCAGAACTTAGGAGTGAATAAATCAGTAGCAGCAGTGTCTTCCAGAACTCTCAGCCCACAAAATCTGGCAAGGATGTCAGAAAACTAGAAAAAAAGATTACAGGAGACTCCTTTCTAGCACTGAGTGGAGCTTTCTGTTTCATTGTCCATAGGAGATTCTGGGTCAGAGTTCCAGGGTGAGGAGGAGTACAAATATACTAGAGTGTGTGGCAGAAAGGGAGCTGAGATCCTGGACAGAGTTCAAGGGTGTGAAAAAGTACTTGTGGTAAATCACAGATCACAGCATAGCCCAAAGCAACATTGACTGCAACCCTCCTTAGTAAATACCATTTTTTGAAGAAATGAACCTTCTTGGAACACACACAAAACAACAAACAAAAAAACCTGAAAATGGCATCATTCCCTCACAAACCTGGGAACTTTAATGATAAAAATCTAGAAAAAGGATGTAAAAATGAACAAACATAAAAAAGAAACTGACCACAGAATATTAGTATGGTGACAGCGATGATCAAAACACAAAAAGCAGAAGACAACGAGATGAAAGAAGCTACATGCAAAGTCTCAAAGAAAAATGTGAATTGATCTCAGCACCTGGAAGAGCTCATTTTTTTTTAATCAAAGAAGAGATGCAGAGTAAAAAATGGGCAAAAGAAATGAAAATGATGCAAGAAACAGTCAATAACTTAATAAGGGTCACAACTGAAGAAAATAACAACTTAAAAAAACACTAAATTAAACATTACATTGTTTACAAGAAACACATGTGAAGCAAAGAGACATACACAGAGTAAAGTTAAAGGACTTAAAGAACTTATGCTGGAGCTAAAGAAAAAAATAAAACAGGTATGAATCATGATCTCAAACAAAGTAAAATCAAGAATAGGTCTAATTAACAGAGATAAGTAGGGAAAAAATAGTTTGCTAAGTGTATCATAGAATGAAATAACATTAATACTAAGCACATATGTACCAAATGGTGTAGGATGAAATTCTTTTTTTTTTAACATTTTTTGCAGGGGGGAAGGCAGGGCAATTGGGGTTAAATGACTTACCCAAGGTCACACAGCCAGCAAGTGTGTCAAGTGTCCGAGGCCAGATTTGAACTCAGATACTCCTGACTCCAGGGCCGGGGCTCTACTCACTGCATAAGATGAAATTCTTAAAGGAAAACTTAAATGTTATTTCAATGATCCTTACAACAACCTGTCAAGGAGGTGCAATTATTTTCCCCATTTGTGAAAAAAGAGGAACTTATTGTCTACACTAATTTAAATGGAATTTCTCTTTCTATCTCTTGCTGTTGGGCTTTGTTAATAATATGTAGGAATGCCAAGGATTTATGGAGGTTTATTTAATTTTGTTTTTGTATCCTGCAACTTTACCAAAGTTTTATTTTTATTATTATTATTTCAAGTAGTTTTTTTACTTGATTCTCTAGGATTCTCTAAGTAATTCATCATATCATGTGCAAAGAGTAACAATTTAGTTTCTTCTTTGCCTATTCTAATTCTTTCAATTTCTTTTTCTTCTCTTATTGCTAAAGCTAACATTTCTAGTATTAAACTAAATAATACATGTGATAATGGACATTCTGGTTTAACTCCTGATCTTACTGGGAATGGATCTAACTTATCCCCTTTACATATTATGCTTGCTGATGATTTTAGGTAGAAGCTACCTTTTTAAGGAAGACTCCATTTGTTCCTATGTTTTCTAGTGTTTTTAATAGGAATGGATGTTGCATCTTGTCAAAAGCTTTTTCTGCATCTATTGAGATAATCATTTTGTTTCTAATAGTTTTCTCCTTGATATGATCAATTATGCTGATAGTTTTCCTAATATTGAACCAGCTTTTCATTCCTGGAATAAATCCTACCTGGTCATAGGGTATTATTCTTGTGACAAATTACTTCACTCTTTTTGCTAATATTTTATCTAAAATTTTGGAATCAATATTCTTTAGGTAAATTGGTATATAATTTTCTCTCTCCATTTTAACTCTTCCTGGTTTAGGTATTAGTACAATATTTGTGTCATAAAAAGAATTTGGTAGGGCAGCTAGGTGGTGCAGTGAGTAGGGCACTGGCCCTGAAGTCAGGAGGACCTGAGTTCAAATCTGGCCTCAGACACTTGTACTAGCTGTGTGACCTTGGGCAAGTCACTTAACCCCAATTGCCCTGCCAAAAAGCAAAAAACAAAATATAAAAGAATTTGGTTTGACCCCTTCTTTACCTATATTCCCAAATAGTTTACAAAATACGGGGATTAATTGTTCTTTAAATGTTTGATACAATTCCCAAAACATCTGGCCCTGAAGATTTTTTTAAAGGAGTTCATTGATGGCTTGCTCAATTTCTGTTTCTGAGTTGGGGTTATTTAGGTATTTTACTTCCTCTTCTGTTAACCTGGGCAATTTATATTTTGGTAAATATTCATCCATTTTCTTCAGGGTGTCTCATTTATGGGCATACAATTGGGCAAAATAATTCCTAATTATTTTTTAATTCCCTCTTCATTGGAGATGAATTCACCCTTTTTCACTGTTGATATTGGTAATTTTGTTTCCTTCTTTCTTTTCTTGATCAAATTGACCAAAGGTTTATTGATTTTATTGGTTTTTACATAAAGCCAGCTCTTCATTTTGTTTATCAGTTCAATAGTTTTCTTGACTTAAATTTTATTATTCTCTCCTTTGGTTTTCAGTATTTCTAATTTGGTATTTAATTGAGGATTTTCAATTTATTCTTTTTCTAGGTTTTTCAGTTGCATGCCCTATTCATTGATCTCCTTTTTCTCTATCTTATTCGTGTAAGCATTTGGAGATATGAAACTTCCGCTAACAACTGCTTTTGTGCATCCCATAAGTTTTGGTATGTTCTCTCATTATTGCCATTCTCTTGAATGAAGTTATTAATTGTTTCTAACATTTGTTCTTTGACCCACTCATTCTTTAGGATTAGATTGTTTAGTTTCTAATTAATTTTTAGTTTATCTTTCCATGGTCCTTCATTACAAATAAGTGTAATGGCATCTTGATCTAAAAAGGATGCATTAACTATTTCTGCCTTTCTCTACTGGATTGTAAGGTTTTAATGCCCTAGTACAAGGTAAATTTTTGAGTATGTGCTATGTACCACCGAGAAAAAGGTATATTCCTTTTTATCCCCATTCAGTTTTCTCTAGAGGTCTAACATATATACCTTTTCTAAAATTCTATTCCCCTCCCTAACTTCTTTCTTGTTTATTTTGAGGTTAGATTTATCAAGTTCACAGAGAGGAAGGTTGAGGTTCCCCACTAGTATATTTTTGCTGTTCATTTCTTCCTGTAACTCTCTTAACTTCTCCTCTAAGAATCTGCCTGCTATGCCACTTGGTGCATATATGTTAAGCAATGATATTGCTTCATTGTCAATAGTGCCTTTTAGCAGGATATAATGTCCTTCCTTATCTCTTTTGATTACATCTTTCTTTGTGATTGATTTGTCTGAGATTAGGATTGCTATCCCTGTTTTTTTTTTTACTTTAACTGAAGCATAATACCTTCTATTCCAGTCTTTTACCTTTAACCTGTGTGTATCCCCCATTTCCAGTGTGTTTCTTGTAAACAACATGTTGTAGGATTACTGTTTTTAATACATTCTGCTATCCACCTAAGTTTTATGGGAGAGTTCATACCATTCACATTCACAGTTATGATTAGTATCTGTGTTTTTTCTCCATCCTATTTCCCCCATTTATGCTTTTATTTCTCACTTCTCCTTTCCACTCCTCAAAAGAGTTTTACCTTTGACGGCCATCTTCTTCAATTTTCTCTCCCTAATGACACCCCTCCCTTATTTTTAACCTTTTACCCTTGCTACTTTTTCCCTCTCTTCTATCCATCCCATCCCCTTTCTTTCCCCTTTCCCCTCCTACTGCCTATAGGACAATTTTTTTTCTATACTTATCAAAGTATGTTATGCCCTCCTTGAACCAAATACGATTAAAGCTCAAACACTGCTTTTCTCCTTCTCTTCTTTCCCTCTATGTTTTGGTGTCTCTTCATGTGGCACGATGTGCCCTTTTATACCTTCTCCTTACCTATTCTCCCAGAATAATCCTTTTGCACCACTTAATTGTGTTTTTATTTTTTTTATCATCACATCAGTTACTTTATACTTGGGAGTCTACTGCCAAGACCAACCCAAGGCCTATATGAACACAATTATGACACACTTTTCACACAAATAAAGACATCTAAATAAATGGAAAAACATAAATCACTCATGGTTAGGCTGAGCTAATATAATAGAAATGACAAGTTTACCTAAACTAATTTATTTATTTAGTTCCATACCAATTAAACTACCAAAAATTATCTTACAGAGTTGGATAAAGTAATAACAAAATTCATCTGGAAGAACAAAAGGTCCAGAATGTCAAGGGAATTAATGAAAAGAAATGCTAGGGAAGGTGGTCTAGCCATACCAGATATTTAATCTATAAAGCAGCAGTCATCAAAACTACTTGCTACTGGCTAAGAAACAGAGTGGTGGATCAGTGGAATAGATTAAATACACAAGACACAGTACACAGTATTCAATGACTATAGCAATCTTCCTTTTGATAAATATAAAGAATCCAGATTCTGGGCTATGAATTCACTATTTCACAAAAACTGCTTGGAAAATTGGAAAGCAGTATGGCAGAAACTGGGCATAGACAAATATCTTACACTGTATACCAAAATAAAGTCAAAATAGGTTCATGATTTAGGAATTAAGGCTCATACTATAAGTAATTTTGGAGAACAAGGAATTGTTTTCCTGTCAGATTTATAAAGAAGGGAAGAATGCATGACCTAACAAGAGATAGAGAGCATTAAAAAATGCAAAATGGATAATTTTGATTGTGTTAAATTAAAAAGTTTTTGTATAAACAAAGCCAATGCAACAAAGATTAGGAGGAAAGGAGAAAATTGGGAGAAAATCTTTAAAGTAGTATCTCTGATAAAGGCCTCATCTCTAAAATATACAGGGAACTGAGCCAAATTTATAGGAATACAAGTCCTTCCCCAGTAGAGAAGTGGTCGAAGTATATAAACAGGCAGTTTTCAGAAGAAGAAATTAAAGATATCCACAGACACATGAAAAAATGCTCTAAATCACTATTGATTAAAGAAATGCAAATCAAAACAACTCTTAGTTACCACATCTCTCCTGTCAGATTGGCTAATGTGACAAAACAGGAAAATAATAATTGCTGGAGAGGATGTGGGAAAATTGGAACACTGTTACATTGTTGGTGGAGTTGTGAATTGATCCAGCCATTCTGGAGAGCAATTTGGAACTATGCCTAAAGGGCTATAAAAACGTTCATACCCTTTGACCCAGCAATATCACTTTTAGGTGGTGCCAAAGGATCACACAAGTGGGAAAGGGACCCATATGTACAAAAACATTTATAGCAGCTCTTTTTGTGGTAGCAAAGAATTTGAAATCAAGGGGTTGCCCATCGACCAGGGAATTTCTAAACAAACTGTGGTATATGAATGTGATTCAATACTGTTGTGCTATAAGAAATGGGGAAAATACGGACTTCATAATAACCTGGAAAGACCTATATGATATGATGCTGAGTGAGGGGAGCAGAACCAGGAGCACATTGTGCAAACCATAGACATATTGCTTCTGTGATGACTAACTTTGATAGACTTGGCTCTTTTCACCAATACAAGGTTCAAAGACAGCTCCAGAAGACGCATGATGGAAAGAGATTTCTACATCCAGAGAAAGATTTATGGAGTCTGAATGCAGGTTGGGGCAAACTATTTGCTCTCATTTTTTTTCTCTTCTTTTTTGCTTTTGTTTCTTGTATCTCATGATTCATTCCATTGATTATAATTCTTCTTTACAACTTGACTGTTGTGTAAATACATTTAATGTGAAGTTATATGTAGAACATATATTGGATCCCATGCCATTGTGGGGTGGGGTGGGGTCAGGGAAGGGAAGAGAGCGGAAGAATATTTGGAGTGCAAATCTTGTGGAACTGAGTGTTGCGAACTACAAATAAAAAAAAATCTAAAAAACATTTTAAAAAATAAATCGTTTACAATTTCACATAAAAAAGGAACAACTCAAGACTAAGAGATTTGTCCAGTGTCACACAGTTAGTACATATTTGAAGGTATATTTGAGCTAAGGTCTTCCAACTCTAACAATCTATTAGCTGTATAATCTAGTGCCTTAGATTTTTAAAGAAACATTTTGAATTGCTGAAGTAAAACTTTAAGCTCTACTCTATGGCTGAACTCTAAAAGAAGACTCAGAAAAGTGTTCTACAAGCATTACAGAAGGGTCCATTCTTTAGGAAAAGAAAAGGAAAGGAGAAGGGAATAAACACCTATTAAGCACCAACTATGTGCCAAGCATTGTGCTAATCACTTTACAAATATATTCTCATTTGACCCACGTGATAACCCTGGAAGTTATAAGCTATTATTATCACCATTTTACAATTGAGGAAACTGAAGAAAAAGGGGTTAGATGACTTGTTCAGGGTCACACATCTTGCTTTTTCCCTTTGATTGTTTTGCCCTCTAACTTCCATAATGGGTCAGCATACCTGGACAAGCCCTGAGGTATCTTGAAATTTAATATTGTTTAGAAGCACACTACCTAGGGGTGTAATTTGAGCATAATAGCTGTGGTTATTACTTATTGTAAAGATGTAAAAAAATGAAAAGAGCATTTCTTTTTGCTGTCATTACCATTCTGCTGGGAAAAAATAATTCAGTGGGTGTTGAAACCAGTGAGAATGTTTGAGTACTCAGAGAAACAGCAATCACTCAAATATTCCCTTTTAAAACCTTCCCTACGGATCTGGCAGAAAGGTAAAAATTGCTAGTGGAGGGACAGGCAAAATTTTGAAATGCCATAAAACAGTGGTCAGGGAGGACTTTTTGATCTGCATGGGAGGCTGGTCCCCTCTGCTGTTGAAACTGATTCAGTGAATGAACCCGAAAACGAATAGAGTGGATGTTTTTAAGTGCCACTCAAGAGAAAATAGGAAGAATGCTACAGAACTGTCTGCCGGTGGGTAGGAGTGACAGATGAGGAGATGAAAATGCAGTAGAAGAGTGTGTCATATCCATCAACTTAATTATTCCTAATGTATCATAAAAGCATGGAGCAGAGCAAACATTTTGGGAGGACAAGCATGGTGAATAGAAAAGTGGCTCATTTCCTTTTTCAAAATGCTCCAGAGAGACTACAGGTATCCTCTTAATGCTGTGCGCTATTCATTCAAATTATGATCTATTATTGGAAGAAATGCTGGACTCGGAGCCTCAAAAGATTTGATTTCAAGCCCTGTTTCTGACATTAACTAGCTGGAGGAAGTTTGGCAGGACATTGATTTAGATTTGAAAAGGATCTTAGAAATCCTCTAGTTGAACTCCTTCAATTTATTGATGAGGAAACTAAGGCTCAGGGAGGTTAAGTAACTTACCCAAGATCACTCAGGCAAAAAGGGACAAAAATTGACTCTTTCTTGTTCTCTTACTCCAGGATGATGAAAGTATTTCTACTGACTGCAGTCAGAATTGAGGGGGCAAAAAAGTCCCCAATGGAGAAATTCATTTCTCTTTACAATGGTAATTGAATCAAAGATTGCTGTAAGCCTCTGGATTAAGAGAGAGAAGCAGTATCTGCAGCCATTCTCCCTACCTAGGAAGACATAAAAAATATGAGCACATAAGATGTCTATTTTTCTACTTCTGTTGTGTTTTAATCTGCTTTTCTTAGGTAAATATATGTTGTACTTGAAATGGAGTAAGATATTGCCTACAGAACTTTTTAAACCTAAGAAGTATTAATAGAGGTCCAGAAGCTAGAGTCCATACCAGCTAACCATTGAGCCCAGTGGGGAATGGAGGCAGAAGGAACAGCCTATTTGACCCAGTCCATCAGAAACAAAATGATGATGCATCTGATATGTTTTATTCTGCCACAAGGGAGAAACTTCATTTAGGAGCTATGCCACATCTGGTGCTGAATTTGGTGGAAGGGAATGCTTTGTAGTACTGTAGTGGCAAGCAAACTGGGACTTTTTGTTGTTTTCTCTTTTCAAGTGCTTCTCAGCACTAAGGCCATCAAGCGCCTTTGATTGAGTATTGACTTTGTTTGAATCAAGCATCTTTGATGACTTCTTAAGTCACAGGAAAGCCTAAGTTCCATGAGTTTGAGCCACATGGTTGTGATGCCCTCTGTGGGCTGACCCTGAAAAAGTTTATATATACTTTTGAGGTTAGCATATTGCTTTATAGGCTCACTCATTGGAAGAGCATTTGTGTGATTTGGTCAGATGATACTCTAATAGCCATTTGAAAACCCAGCTGTTGGTGCTTCTCTCTCTGGTAACAATGTATGTATTGCTATTGATGGACAATTAGAAGCACTGTCTGTTTATTTATGTTATTTGCTCTGTTTATATAATTTCTGCTTGTAATTTCAGTTTGTTTTTTCTCTGAAATTCTGAGTCCTCACTTTACCTCCTGACCTAAGTGAATGATATATGTACGCTTAATTAAAGTAAGATTGTAAACCCCTTAAAGTTCTTTTCTTTAGAAAAGCAGACCAAAGAACCTGTTCTAGCAGCCTTTCCATGTGCTGTTGTTATTGGCCTTACACCTTCACAGCAACTACTAGTAACGCTGTTGCTACAAGTATGTGTTTAAAGTTTGAACTCAGTTTGCACAGGGACTAAGATGTAAGGAAAGAGGAAACAATGTGACCCATTTTGGAGTAATAGGTTAATACTTAATTTTTACTATATCTTATAGGTACCCACATAAAATTTAATTTTTGCTAATTGGGTATCAACTAAATCAAGGATATACCAACTGGCAAATAATAAGAGGCCAATAATTATTGATGATTAATATTGAGTAATGCATCAGAATGAGGACTTGAGCCGCTAACAAGGAGGAATCCATAGTCCTTCAGGGATACCACTAAATCCTGAGGAGTACATGCAGCCATGTGATCTTCCAACGGAATTAATGTTGGAGGGAGTAAGCCCCAGAGACTTTAGAAAAGAACTGGGATATGCTAATCTTCTGGAGAGTCTCCAATAAGATTCTGTCCACTATATGTATATATGTATATATATATACACACAAACACACACATATATATATATATATATATATATATATATATATATATATATATATATATATATATAGCATTATTCTATTGTGTATACTGAAAGAATAAGAAAATCAAAGAGGTTGGAGCTTTCCAGGATGATTCCAATAGCAAACAGGATCATGCAGATTATATCAGTCTCCTCCTAGTCTTATGTGGTTCTGCTTTGTTTCTGTTTTTGAGAGTTTTTCATGCAATTTGAAATCTATACTTTCAATATTTAATGGCAGTATTTACTAAAATATTGCTCATTTTTCATGATCCAAATATTGTGGACAAAGCATTCATTCATGATGATTATATCAAATACCAGGTTTAATAAAATATTTTTTGGTATGGTTGGTTACCTAACTATTAATCCCATCGAATAGAAAAGAAATACCTTTTTGAAATTCTAACTGAGGTATATCTATCTCTTCAAAACCATTTGAGACATTAGTTTTGTTTTCATCATCTTCTTAATTATGAAGCATAAGTTTTATACTCTTTTAAGTGTTATATAGTCCATTTTAGTCTTTTATAGTCTGTGAAGGTCTTAACTTCTCCAAATTTTTAATCAACTCGATTTTTGTTCTTATTAAATCTGGCTCAAGCACAAGGATTTTTTTTAATTGTACTGCAATGTGCTGTTGTGTCACCTGGAATTAAGGATTCTATTGACAGAAAAAAAAATAAGAGCCAGTTTTCAATATCTGGTAAGATATCTTATGAAATAGATATCTTTTTGTTAAATAATACAGGTGATAAAAGTCATATTTTGAAAAATTTGTCCAGATTCATGGCTTTTGTGCATTGGAAGTCAGTGCCATCTACAGAAATTTTTTTGTTACATTTTATATTTTTAGAATTACATATAAAACAATTTTAACATTAATTTTTAGAAATTTGTGAGTTCCAAATTCTTTTACTCCTTCTTTTCTTAACCCCTGATTGAGACAGCAAGCAATTTGATGTAAGTTATACATTTTTAGCCATTCCAAATTTTTTTTTCCATTTTAGTCATGTTAAAGAAAAAGACCAAAAAAATAAAAAAAAAACTTACAGAAGGAAAGAAAATAAAAACAAACAAACAAATAAATAAATAAATAGCATGCTTTGATCTGTATTGAGACTTCATCGGTTCTTTTCCTGGAGGTGGATGGCATTTTCATCATATATCCTTCAGAAATGTCTTGGATCTTTGTGTTGCTGAATATAGCTAAGTAACTTACAATGGATCATTGCACAATATTGAAATGACTGTGAAAAAATGTTCTTTTGGTTCTGCTCATTTTATTTTTCATAAGTTCATTTCAGTACTTCCAGGATTTTTTTCCTAAAAGCATCCCAAGTTTCTCTCCATAATGGTTGGATTAGTTCTCAACTCTACCAACAGTGATTAGTGATCCAATTTATATGCATCCCCTCCAACATTTGTAATTTTCCTTTTTAGTCACATGAGGTCCATTAAATATAATGTGTACTGATGGTTTTAGATAAATGATATCTATCACTTTCAAAAAAGCTTCATTTATTCTACTCTTTTAAGTATTTAATTTTATTAGAAATGAGCGTTGTATTTTGTTAAAAAGCTTTTTTTTGCATTTATTGAGATAATCATACAATCTTTGTTTTGGTTTTTATTATAGATGTGGTCAGTTATGCTTATAGTTTGACTATTGCTGACCCAATTCTGAATTACTGATATAAATCCAGCCCAGTCATAGTGTATGATCTTTTGACATATTGCTACAATGTCCTTACTAATATCTTATTTAAATTTTTGCATCAATGTTCATCATGGCAATATGTCTATTATTTTCTTTCTTTGTTGTACTCAACCTGGTTTAGGCATTAACACCATAATTGTGTTTTTAAAGGAATTTTGTAAGGGTCCTTCTTTGATTATTTTTCCAAACAATTTTATAGTATTGGAATTAAATCTTCTGTAAATGTTTGGGAAAATTCACTTGCAAATCCATCTGGCACTGAGGATTTTTTTATCCTTAGGGAATTCATTAATGAACTATTCATTTTCTTTTTCCAAAGTGGAATTATTTACATCTTCTATGTCTTCTTTTGCTACTCTGGACAATTTATATTGTTATAAATATTCATCCATTTAACTTACATTGTCATATTTATTAGCATATGTTGGAGCAAACTTGCTCCTAATAATTGCTTTAATTTCCCTTTCTTTGGTGGGAATTTATCCCTTTTACCTTTAATTCTGGTAATATTGTTTCTTTTTAAAAATCAAATTAACAAATGATTTATCTATTTTATTTTTCTCATAAAACCTGTACCTAGTTTTATTTATTTTTCAATGATTTTCTTGCTTTCAATCTTAATGATCTTTCCTTTGGTTTTCAGGATTTCTAATTGGGCATTTAATTGGATATTTTTATTTTGTTCTTTTATTTTTCCATTTTTTTTGGCTGCATGTCCAATTCATTGATCAGCCCTTTCTCTATTTTATTGATTCAAGTGCTTAGAAATATAAATTTTCACTTAAGTACTCCTTTGGCTGCATCCCATAAAATTTGTATGCAGTCTTCTTGTTGTCATTGTCTTTAATGATATTCTACACTGTTTTTATGATTTGTTTTATGACCCACTCATTTTTAGCATTTGATTCTTTAGTTTCCAATTAATTCTAATCTGTCTTTCAATGGCTCTTTATTGAATTATTCTTTTAGTTGCATCAGGTTTCAATAAAAGATACACTTGATATTTTCTGCACATCTGCATTGGGTTGTGAGGATTTTGTGTAGATGCCATGTACTGCTGAGAAAAGGTATATTCCTTGCTATTTCCATCAATTTTTTTCTGAACTCTAGGTTATTTAACTTTTCTAAAACTCTATTTATCTCTTTAACTTTATTTTTTGGTTAGATTTATTTTGTTCTGAGAGGAGCAAGCTGAAATCCCTCACTAGTAAAATTTTATTACTTCTTCTTTTAAGAATTTGAATGACAGGGCAGAATGATGATGGCAGAGAAAAGCAATGACTCACCTAAGCTCTCCCCAAAATCCCTCTGAACACCTTTAAAAATGCCCTGGAACAAATTCTGGAGTGGCAGAATGAACAAAAAGTTGCGGTGAAATAATTTTCCCATCTAAGACAACTTAGAAGATCAGCAAGGACAGTCTATCATACCAGGGTGAGAGTGGAACATAGTCCAGTGCAGGCCTCAACAACACAGGCCATGCCAGTACAGACCAGATTGCAACAAAACAGGAACAGGCTTTAGAAGTGATTGAATCAGGAACAGCATCCATTGTTTGCAGAGCTCTCAGCCTACAGAGGATAAGGGGGTTGAAAAACTGGTCTAGAATGAAATTGCTGGAGTCTTTTTGCTTGTACTGGGGGCAAGACTCTGTTGCTTTGTCCATACTTGGATCTGGGTCATGGTCTTGGATGGCAATCCCAGGGTGAGAAAGACCAGTAGCACACCAGAGCTTGTTGATGCTGTGGAGCAATGTCCTTCCTCACAGTTCCAGGGCAGAAAAGAATGTGTATGCTCATTCACAGACTAGAGCACTTGTAGGGAGCAGTAAACACACCTCTGAAGAGCTGAAAACTTGCCAGTCCTCAGAAGCATCTCTGAACACAGCTGCACAGCGGAGCCAAGATGGTGGCTTGAAAGCAGGGACTTGCTTGAGCTCTCCCCCAAATCCCTCTGAACACCTGTAAAAAATGGCTCTGAGCAAATTTTAGAGCTGTGGAACCCACAAAATTGCAGGGGGAAACAGGTCTCCAGCCCAGGAGAGCTTGGATGGTTGCATGGAAGGGTCTATTGCATGGTTCTGGGAGCAGAGAGCAGCCTGGCATGGGCTGGATCAGTACAGACCAGACTTGGAGTCAGCAGACCTGAACAGGCCTTAGGAACATGAATCATTGTTACCAGACTTCTCAACCCATGAATGCCAAAGAGCAGTTTAGCAGGAAGCTGCAGGATGGAGTTTAGAGCAGCCCAGCCCCATCCCTGGGGAAGGAAGAGGTGGTGCAGCAGTGGCAGTGTCAGCAGCAGGAAGCTCCTGAGGCTGCATCCAGAGTTCCAGCATCAGCTGCTTCCTGAGTCCCTGGCTTTCATGGTGGGAGGGATCTAATGGCAGATCAGAGCAGGAGTGCAAGGCGCACTATGTGGGAACATAGGCATTTCTCTTGCTGTGCCCTGCTTGGATATGGATTGCAGTCCTGGTTGGCAGTTCTTGGAAGTGGAGGAGCACTGCTGTAACAGAGACTGGGGTGATGGTGGAGTAGAAGTAGCTCTGAAAACAGCAGCACTTGGACCCAGAAGCTTGGGACAAAGTACTCTCTACTCTACAAGCAGTCATACCCTGACAAAAAGCTTGAAGTGTCAAGTAGTTGGCTGAGAACATGAACAGGCAGTGTAAACAAACTCAGACTCAAACTCAAACTCTAGATTCATTTTTTGGTGACGAAGTAGACCAAAACACAGCCAGCAGAAGTCAACATAGTCAAAGAACCTATATCAAAAGCCTCTAATAAAAGTATGAATTGGTCTGAGGCCATGGAAGAGCTCAAAAAGGATTTGGAAAAGCAAGTTAGAGAAGTAGAGGAAAAATTGGGAAGAGAAATGGGAGTGATGCAAGAAAACCATGAAAAACAAGTCAAAGACTTGCTAAAGGAGACCCAAAAAATACTGAAGAAAATACCAACTTAAATAATAGACTAACCCAAATGGCAAAAGAACTCCAAAAAGCCAATGAAGAGAAGAATGCCTTAGAAGGCAGAATTAACCAAATGGAAAAGGAGACCCAAAAGACGGCTGAAGAAAATACCATCTTAAAAATTATAGTGGAGCAAGTGGAAGCTAATTACCTTATGAGAAATCAAGATATTATAAAACAGAACCAAAGGAATGAAAAAATGGAAGACAATGTGAAATATCTCATTGGAAAAACCACTGACATTGAAAATAGATCCAGGAAGGATAATTTAAAATTTATTGGACTACCTGAAAGCCATGATCAAAAAAAGAACCAGAAAATATCAAGTAAAACTCCCCTGATATTCTAGAACCAGAGGGAAAAATAGAAATTGAAAGGATTCACAGATCGCCTCTTGAGAAAGATCCCAAAAAGTAAACTCCTAGGAATATTGTTGCCAAATTCCAGAGTTTCCAGGTGAAGGAGAAACTACTGCAAGCTGCCAGAAAGAAATAATTCAAATATTGTGGAAACACAATCAGGATAACACAAGAAGTAGCAGCTTCTACATTAAGGGATTGAAGGACTTGGAAAATGATATTCCAGAGGTCAAAGGAGCTAGGATTAAAACCAAGAATCACCTACCCAGGAAAACTGAGTATAATGCTCCAAGGCAAAATAATGGATTTTTAATAAAATAGAGGACTTTCAAGCTTTCTCAATGAAAAGACCATAGCTGTAAAGAAAATTTGACTTACAAATACAAGAATCAAGAGAAGCATGAAAAGGTAAATGAAAAAGAGAATACATAAGGGACTTACTGAAGTGGAACTGTTTTGTTTACATTCCTACATGGAAACATGATGTGTGTAATTCATGAGACCGTTCTCAATATTAGGGGAGTTGAAGGGAATACACACACACACACACACACACACACACACACACACACACACATACATACAGATAGATAGATAGATAGATAGATAGATGGCACAGGGTGAGTTGAATATGAATTGATGATATCTAAAAAATGAAAGAAAATTAAGGGGTGAGAGAGGAATATATTGAGAGAGGGAGAAAGGGAGAGTTAGAATAGGGTAAATTATCTCACATAAAAGCGGCAAGAAAAAGCTGTTCGCTTGGAAGTGAAAAGGGAGCAGATGAGGGGGAATGAGTGAATCTTGCTCTCATCAGATTTGACTTGAGGAGGGAATAACATACACACTCAATTGTGTATCTTACCCCTCAGGAAAGTAAGGTAAAGGGGACAAAAAAGTGGGGATGATAGAAGGGAGGGCAGATAGGGGAGGAGGTAATCAAAAGCAAACACTTTTGAAAACGGACAGGGTAAAGGTAGAAAATTGAATAAAGTGAGATGGGATAGGATTGAAGGAAACATAGTTAGCCTTTCACAGCATGAGTATGGTGGAAGAGTGTTACATAATCATACATGGGTGACCTATGTTGAATTGCTTGCCTTCCTAGGGTGGGTGGGTGGGAAAGGAAGATGGGAGAGAATGTGGAACTCGAATTTTTAAAAGCAGATGCTCAAAAGAAAACGTTATTTTGTTTGCAGCTGGGAAACAAGATATATTGGGAATGGGGCACAGAAGTCTATCCTGCCCTACAAGAAAGTAAGGGGAAAGGGGACTGGGGTGGGGAGTGGAGTGATGGAAGGGAGGGCTGACTAGGGAACAAGGCAATGAGAATATATGCCATCTGGGAATGGGGGGAGCATAGAAATGGGGAGAAAATTTTTAACTCAAAATCTCATGCACATCAGTGTCAAAAAATAAAATATTACATAAAAATGATAAAATTAAAAAAAAAAAACAGCCACACAAAACCCTTGAAACTTGTAACTGTGTCCTCCATCCTGGAAGCAGAATCCCACTTTTGCAAAGAGTTTAAAGGTCAAGAAATAAGTTAGAAAGATGAGCAAAAAACAGAAAAAAATCTGACCATAGAAAGCTACAATGTTGACAAAGAAAATCAAAACACACTCAGTTGAAGACAATAAAGTCAACTCTCCTCCATCCAGACCTTCCAAAAAATATGAATTGGTCTCAGGCCATGGAAGAGCTTAAAACAGATTTTGAAAATCATACTATTTTATTATTGACTTTTTTTGAATGGATTACCTAAAAAAGTTTTGTAGATGTTTCTGTCCTGCTAATTTAAAAAAAAAAGTAGCATTTTCTGAAGATTTTGATACAGATGGATAAAATTACTGCTTTTATAAATGAATAAAAATGTTAGTATGCAAACCCATTCTCTCTTGGTTCATTGAAAATATTATCAGAACAATGGCCCTGACAGATAAGAAAATAAGGATGCCATGCTCTTCATAAAATTTGGGTATCTTTATTTTGAATTTTTTTATTATACATTATTTGGATTTTATGCTTATTTGATGTGCCAAAATCTATTTTAAAATCTTATTTTAAAGATTTTAGAGATCAGTGTATATTCTGATAATTGTGGGCAAGTTTGGTCTATAATGATGATCCATTTACAGTTTAGTTTAATAGTTATGTTATCTCCAATATTTTGAGTTCCACTTTTGTAAAATGGATATGTGTCATCTGTCAGTTGATGAAAGACCTTCTGATACATAACTCTGAGCTTCTGCTCATGTTTTGCCACATATTCAGGAGACCATTGATACATAGATATTTGTAAATGTGTTGTATGTATGTATACATGTATCCACATATATAGATAAATACATGTGCACATGTATTTATAACACTACCATGATAGGTTGTTGTGCTATTTCCTTTGATAAGTCACATTGATCATGTCTGGGATCCTTAAGGATAAATATTATGTAATTTCTCTTGGCAATTTGTTTTAAATTGCTATATAAACCCCTCCATTATTACAAACAAAAGATGAAACTGTTTATTTGATGCTTCTTTGTCAGAATACTGTGGACCAAGTTGTACTTTGCTTTCTAAACAAGGTCTTTTGATTACACTCCTATATCTTAGGTATTTCTTCATTTCCATCTGGAATCAAACTGCTTTGGGCTACATTCTTCATATTCAATACACTACACCCACTATACATATTGAAAGAGCTGGCTCAGTGTTTGGGAGCCTTTGAAGAAAAGTATGGAAGAGAAGAGATATTAGACTTATTACTAACTGGAAGGTCTAAAGAGCTGTTGTGTTGACTTGGTTGTTGTTTGCCTGTGAAACCTGGACAGTATACCAGTGCCATGCCAGGAAACTGAATTGCTTCTATTTGAATTGTCTTAGGAAGACTCTGAGGATCACCCGACAGGATAAAATACTAGACACTGAGGTTATCTGGTCAAAATAAATTGCAAAGCTTTCAAAACTACTGCAGGAAGCACAACTCTGATGGGCTGGCTACATTTTCAAATGCACAATGTATGTTTTCCAAAAAGACTACTTTAAGAAGAACTCACACAGGGCAAGCATTCACATGATGGTCAGAAGAAGCAATAAAAGGACACTCTCAAGGTCTCTCTGAAGAACTTTGGAATTGATTGTGTGACATGGGTGATATGGCACAGAACCACCCAGCATGGCGTTCCCACATCAGAGAAGGTACTGTGTTTTATGAAAAAAGTGGAACTGAAACAGCTCAAAGGAAATGCAGGATGTGCAAATTTAGAGAATCCACCCCAAATCTTCACAGGGACTATTGGTGCCTGACCTGTAGTAGGGCATTGCAAGCTCTTATTGGTCTGACACAGTGTCCCAGTCAGACACAGTGAAACTTGGATCTTGAATAGTGATCTCATTTTGTTCCTCTTCAGGAATGAAGAACAACCACCAACATCATGAGGATCATTTGATATATTTAGAATACCACAGAATTAGGCCAAAATAAACAGATATTTTTGAAGCAAGCAGACATGACTGTTCCTTAATGAAGTCATGTCTGCTTGCTCTTTCCCCTGAAAAAATGACATGTTTTATTGCTTTCCAATATTCTGCTCATGGGATTTTTTTAAACAAGGAAATCTTTTATGTGGACATCAAATACTTTAACATTTTCAATATAGTTCACCCTATTTCCTACATTTTCAATACATTAATGAGGCCTAGTGTAGATAGGAGTCATAGGCTTTGCTATTATCAACAAAGGTAATATAAACTTAATGTTGATTTTAGGCACCTTGTTTAATAATTCCTGACTTGGAAATAAGTTGAACTTTAAACTCTTGGGTCTTTCAGAGAGACACCTAAACAGTATCTGTAAGGCATTGAATGTTATTCCCAGTCTTCTTGATATCCATCAGCTAAGCCTACCTACTTTTTACATATGTGTTAGCATGTATATGTGTGAGTTTAGACTGTATTATGCACAAACATATACATGTGTACACACATGTTCATATATACATGCAACTACACGTGAAGGCGTGTGTGTATATTTATGCATTTGTATGAATAAAACTAATTTTAAGAGCAATGCAAGAGGTTAGAATAATTCCTTGTTTCCAATCTCAATTCCATCCTAATGTTTTTTAGAAAGAAATATCCTGTGCAGAACTGAATGGTATAGTGTAGTCAGCTATTTGGCATAGTGAATAAACTTTTGGATCTGGAGTCAGGAAGACCTGAGTTCAAGTCTTGCCTCTGACATTTATTAGCTTTACAATCCTGAGCAAGGCAATTAATTAAACTCTCTCAACTTCAGTTTTCTCATCTGAAAAACATGAATAATAATAGAAGCTAACTCACAGGTTTGTTGTGAGGATCAAATGATATAATAAGTACAAAATATTTACCATAGTGCCTGGCAAATAGTAGGTGCTATATAAATGTTAGGTATTATTATTAGTAGTAATTTTCTATTAGTCTGTATGACACAAAGACCTTATGCTAAGCTTAAAACACAAATGGAAAGAACATTTTCTTGTTAGGTGAGAAAAGTGTGCTACATGAGGTATGAACTCAAAAACAGGAAAAATAACAGCAAAAAAAAAAAATAAATGCAACTGACAAAAAAAAAATTTAACACTTTCCAATGTAGGATCACTAGGAAAGAGAGTAGGAAAAAGAATCACATGGTGATGATATATCAATTAGATTATGGACTTCGTGTTTGGACAGTAGAGAAATGGAAGAAATTATTTTTTTAAAAGGAGTAAATAATCTATAACTTTTTAAACTCCATTTATTGAGCTATACATAGAAATTCTGTGCTTTGGGCAAGTACCTTTAACACATCTGGTGAAACAGTATTAAACATACTCTTAAAAGCTGTTCAGTAGGCAATATGGAACAGGAAGAGAAGAGCTAAACTCGCCTGGTGAGTAGCCACTAGTAGATTGTCTGATAGATTGATATTTTGAATAAATAAATAGATAGATAGATAGATAGACAGATAGATAGATAAATAAATAAATGAATGAATGAATGAAAGAATATGTGTACACACACACACACACACACACACATATACATAAACTAATGCTAAGTCTTGTAAATACTATGTAAACTTTAAAAGCTTTAATACTTGGAGCAATGTACCAGTTGGCCCACAGTAGTTAAGGTTCAGCTCATTCATTAAAGCCTATGTCATGTTTATCTGAGATCATTCATTTTAAAATTATCTTTTAGTTTTATCACAAGGTTACTCCATTTTATTTTTGGAATAAAAAATCCTGCTATGGATTCTATGGGCATTGAGTTCTCTTATGGCTAAAGTGTATCATATACTTAAAATATTGTTATTGCTTTCTGACCCTAGCCTTCCTAGTGCCCCAGAACTTTATACCTAATCAGCAAAAGTAGGTGGGCCTTCCTACAAACAAGGCTCCCCTAATCAGGCATCTCTTAACTAGCTCCACCTGGGGATTATATAATGGGTGGGGAACATCTTTAATCACATTAACACAACAATATACAGTTATTTAACATCCTAGTAATCTTGGCTACACTCTAAAAGATTATAAATAGCTGATCTAATTTGATATCCAGAGTTTCCATACTAAGGAATTCTCTATGCCAATAAAATAGTTCCAATTCCTATCCATGTGTGTTATGTGTGAACGTTTATCTCTACGTGCAATTAAGAAAACCAGAGATCAACTCTACCCTTTGACACTTTCTTGCTGCATGATCGACCTATTTGGGATAATAATAGGATATACCTCCCAATGTTATTGTGAGAATCATGAGAGATAATACTTGTAAAGCACTGAGTTCAGTGCCTGGCACATGGTTGGCATCTAATATATTTTTTTCCCTTCCCCTCTTAGGTAAAAAAAAAAAAAAATAAAGATCACTTTTTTTTTTCACTAACATGTAGATGTATAATAAAAGTTTAAGCTGCTGTACGTACTATGAACTTTTCCATTTCAACAGAGGTGGAGGTAAGGAAGGAAAAGCACTGAGCCCTAATAGTGAAGTGTCACAAATCTTACAGAGGATTGGAGAAATACTTAAAAAAAGGTGGCATTTTATTCTCAGAAACCCTAAAAATTCATGCTTTCCTGTGTTCTCTCTCTCTCTCTCTCTCTCTCTCTCTCTGTCTCTCCCACTGTTTCTCTCTCCCTCTTTCTCACTCTCCAAAATGTTTCATACATGGAGTTGTTCGTAGCACCAAAATCTCAGAATCTACAATGATAAGCAGAAAAGCCTAAGTTTGTTAAGATCAGTACTGATCAATCCACTAAAGAAATACCAGTCACTTCTCCCTTCTTACCTTCCAAATCCCCACGACCTAAACATATGCCTTCAAAATTTTCCTTATGAACTTTTCCTCCCTCTGTCAATCTCTTAGTTCAGAGAAAGAAGATTTATTAGTTATGTAGATAAAAGCTTTGAATGAGGGAGAATGTTTGGAGATGGAGAAAATATCAAGGTCTAACAGTTGGTTTTACATGGTGCCTAAACTCATCAAGCAAGCAACTAACAAATGTATTTTTTCTGATGTAGATGTTTCCACCTCTTTAAGATGTTCAGTTTCATTCCAATACTGTTAATTTTTCTATCATTTTCACATTAATTGTAATATATGTTGATGTGTATGTGTGTGTGTTTAATCACTATGCCAGGTATGTGGAAGTTATATTGGAGTGGGGAAGAGACTCAAGGTAGTGAAATGATGAGGTCCTGAACTATGGTATAGACTGTGTGAATGGAGAAAAAGGGAATACATGTTATGAATATGTATATACATACCACACACATACTCCTATGCATATATATGTAAACACACATACATGCATGTATATCTACATACACATGTACATATATTTTATTGTAGTATACATTAATTATATATTTATAATAGTGATAATAATAAAATAAATAAATATAAAATTTCACTATAAGAAAGCAGAAAAATTAAAATAAAAAAATCTTCCCAACACTCCCCCAATAGAATGTAAGTTTCTTGAGATCATTTAATTTTTGTCTTTCCACCCCCACAAATTCCTCATTCTCTGTCTGTGGCTCAAGGTATTACTTCCCTCCTTAAATTTTCTTAAAGTCCTTTTGTCTTAATTTATGCTTGGCATTCATCACCGTATTATATTATGTGTTGTTACATCCAACAATACATATTCACATATACTGTTTGAACATAGAATTTTAGCACCTCAGCTGTAAAGCTGGGAAAGACATAATTGATCATCTTGTCAACATTAATTTAAGAGATGAGGAAACAGATCCAGACAGATTAAATGACAAAGGTTACAATGATATTGTTGCTGAGCAATACAAATTCTGTCAGATACGTCTAAAAAAGTAAATCTGATCGGATTTTAGAGTTGGAAGCCACTAGTAGACTGAGAGGGGTAAGAGCACTGGGCACACAAAACAGCACCAGACCAAACCAACCAGGAACAGCAGAGGAATCCAGCCAATGCACAGGTCTGGGAGAGTGCTGGGCGAGCTAAATGCCAGAGCAAGAACAGACCCAGGGAGGGAGTAAGGCTATGGCCCCAGTTGAGCCCAGGCCTCCCAGCCCAGGACAGGAGTCTGTCAGAGCACAAAGCCTGTGGCCCTGGGAGTAGACAGCCTGGGGGCCTCCAACCCACAGTCTAAAGATTTGAAACTTGCCTTCTTGAACTTCTGGGAGCCATGATGTGCAGATAAAATGGCTTTTATCCCTCCCGTGAATAAACTGAGAGGATTATACCTCAGGAGAAAGAGAGGAGCCAGAAATGGGGCTTCAGTAGCAAGAGAAGTAGGGGAGAGGGCCCTTCCCAAGGTGGCAGAAGGAGACTAGTGCAGGAAGAGAGGTGTCCCAATAGCTCTCACCTCAGCAGAACAAGAGTAACTGAGCCCCAGGGGGTGGAGCTAAGTAAAGTCAACTGCAGGACCCCAGACCCTGCTTTGCATACCCAGGGGAAGTGCAGACACCAGTACAGACAAGACCTGAGACCACCAATTTGGTAGAACAGTCCTGGGGGAAGAGGAGACACCCCAGCAGCCAGATTACCCCTCTCCCAGACCTCTCAAAACTAGAGGCCATAGAACAGAAAGTTGGTGAGCAGACCTACAGATTTCAACAAAAGAAACTTGGGACACAGCCCCCTGAGACTCAGAAACAGAGATCCACTTTAGAAGCCACGAGGAAGAAAAAGCACCATAAAAAAACACGCTAAGAAGACAAAGACGGTTGATTCATATTATGGAGACAGGGAAGACCAAAATACCAATTGAGAAGAGGACAGCATGGATGCTACACCTACATCTGAAACCCCAAAAGGGAAAGTGAACTGATCTCCAGACTGAAAATCATTCCTGGAAGAAACAAAGGAGGACTTTAAAAACTAAATTAGGGAGGTAAAAGAAAAAATGGAAAAAAAAATTCCATGAGGAAAACAAACCTTTAAAAGGTAAAATCAGGGAATTGGTTAAGGAAAATCAGAACATATATGAAGAAAATGTCTCATTGAAAAGTAAAATCAACCAAAAGGCAAAGGAGATAGAGAAGATAAAGCAAGGAAAAAAAAAACATTAAAAAGTAGAACTGGGCAAGTAGAACCTAATGACTCTATGAAACACAAGAATCAGGCAAACAAAATCTAAAGAATGAAAACATAAAAGAAAACATGAAATATCTGATTGGAAAAATAACTGACATGGAAAATAGATCCAGGAGATACTATCTAAGAATTATTGGTCTACCTGAAATCTATGATGAAAAAAAGAGCCTGGACTGTATCTTTAATGAAATCCTTAAGGAAAATTGCCTAGAGGTCCTAGAACCAGAGGGTAAAATTACCATCAAAAGAATCCATCAATCACCACTGAAAAAAATCCCAAATTGAAAACTCCGAGAAATATTATAGTCAAATTCCATAACTACCGGGTCAAGGAGAAAATACTGCAAGCAGCTAGAAAGAAACAATTGAAATGTCACAGAACTACAGTCAGGATCACACAGGATCTTTCAGCTTCTACGTTAAATGACAGGAGAAATTGGAATATGATATTCAGAAAGGCAAAGGAGCTTGGAATACAACCAAGGATCAACTACCCAGCAAAATTGAGCATAATTTTCCAGGCAAAGAGATGGTCATTCAATGAAATAAAGGAATTCCAAACCTTCCTCATGAAAAGGCCAGAGCTCAATGGAAAATTTGATCTCCAAATACAAAACTAAAGAGAGACACAAAAAGGTAAACAGGTTTCAAAAAAAATAGTTAATCAATAAGGATAACTAGTTATAACCTTATATAGGATTACTTTGTTTTATGTATGTTTTATATATATATATATATATATATATATATATATATGTTAATCTTGAAAATAGTGTAGTTAGTATGACAGTTGAAGGGAATATTCATAGACTGTGGGTATCAGTATAAAATAAGTGACATAATGATAAAAAATATAATTAAGATATGTAAAGGGATGGTTCTGGGAGAAGAGGTAAGGAGGTAGTAGAAAAGAGTAAATTACATCACATGAAGAGGCACAAAAACATATTGTAGTAGAGGGAAAGAAGGGAGGGAGAAGAATAGTATTTGAGCTTTACTTTCATCAGATTTGATTGAAGAAGAGAATAACATACCCTGATAAGTATAGAAATCTAACTTGTCCTACAGGCAGGAGGAGGGGAAAGGGGAAAAAGGGAGAGAGTTGTCAGAAGGGAGGGAAGAAGTAACAAGGGGAAAATCGTAAGATAAGGGAGGGGAATCAAGAGGTAGGGTAAACTGAGGAAGACGGCAGTCAAAAGCAAAACTCTGTTGAGGAATGAAAGACTAAAGGAAGAAACAAAAGCATAAATGGGGGGAATAGGATGGAAAGACACAGATAGTAATCATAACTGTGAATGTGAATGAGAAGAACTCTCCCATAAAATGGAAGTGGATAGCAGAATGGATTAAAAACCATAATTCTACAATATGCTGTTTACAGGAAACACATTTGAAACAGGACGATCCACACAGGGTAAAGGTAAAAGGCTGGAGTAGAATATATTGTTCTTCAGCTAAAGTTAAAAAAAAAGCAGGGGTTGCAATCCTAATCTCAGACAAAATAAAAGCAAAGATAGATCTAAGTAAAAGAGATAAGGAAGACAATACATCCTGCTAAAAGGCACCATAAACAATGAATCAATATCATTATTTAACATATATGCACCAAGTGGTATAGCTGGCAAATTCTTAGAGGAGAAGTTAAGGGAGTTACAGGAAGAAATAGACAGCAAAACCAGACTAGTGGGGGACCTCAACCTCTACCTCTCTGAACTTGATAATTTTAACCTCAAAATAAACAAGAAAGAAGTTAAGGAGGTGAATAGAATTTCTAGAAAAGGCAGATATAATAGACCTCTAGAGAAAACTGAATGGGGATAAAAAGGAATACACTTTTTTTTTCTCAGTGGTACATGGCACATGCTCAAAAATTGAGTGTGTACTAGGGCAAAAAACTTCACACTCCAGTGCAGAATGGCAGAAGTAGTCAAAGCATCCTTTCCAGAACATGAAGCAATTAAACTTATTTGTAATAAAGAACCATGGGAAAATAAGCTAAAAATTAATTGGAAACTAAATAATCTAATTCCAAAAATGAGTGGGCAAAGAACAAATCATAGAAACAATTAATAACTTCATTCAAGAGAATGACAATAATGAGAGAATATACCAAAACTTATTGGATGTAGCAAAAGCAGTTCTTAAGGAAAGTTTTATATCTCTAAATGCTTACATGAATAAAATAGAGAAAAAGGAGATCTACAAATTGGGCATGCAACTGAAAAAGCTAGAAAAAGAACAAATTGAAAATCCCCAATTAAATACCAAATTAGAAATACTGAAAAACAAAGGAGAGATTAATAAAATTGAAATCAAGAAAGCTAGTAAATTAATAAATAAAACCAAGAGCTGGTTTCATAAAAAAAAACATTAAAATTGATAAACCTTTGGTCAATTTGATTAAAAAAGGAAAGAAGAAATTCAAATCACCAGTATCAAAAATGAAAAGGGTGAATTCACCTCCAATGAAAAGGAAATTAAGACAATAATTAGGAATCATTTCCCCCAATTGTATGCCCATAAATTTGATAATCTTAGGGAAATGGATGAATATCTACAAAAACATAAATTGCCCAGATTAAGAGAAGAGGAAGTAAAATAAGTTAATAACCCCATCTCAGAAAAAAGAAATTGAGCAAGTCATCAATGAGCTCCCCAGGAAAAAATCTCCATGGCCAGATGGTTTTACATGTGAATTTTATCAAACATTCAAAGAACAATTAATTCCTATACTTTATAGACTATTTGGGAAAATAGGTGAAGGAGTCCTACCAAATTCTTTTTTTTATGACACAAATATCATACTAATACCTAAACCAGGAAGAGTCAAAAAAGAGAAAGAAAACTACAGACCAATAATGAATATTGATGCAAAAAAATTCAAATGAAGTATTAGCAAAATGATTGCAGCAAATTATCACAAGAATTGTACACTACGACCAGGTAGGATTTATTCTAGGAATGCAAGGCTGGTTGAATATTAGGAAAACTATCAGCATAATCGAACATATGAACAACAAAACTAGAAGAAACCATATGATCATCTCAATACATGCATCTCAATACAAAAACACTAGAAAGCATCGGAATAAATGGAGCCTTCCTTAAATTTATAAATAGCATCTACCTGAAATGATCAACAAGCCTTATTTGTAATGGGGATAAGCTAGATGCATTCCCAATAAGATGTGGGGTGAAAAAAGGATGTCCATTATCACCTCTATTATTCAATTTGGTACTAGAAATGTTAGCTGTAGCAATAAGAGAAGAAAAAGAAATCGAAGGAATTACAATAGGCAAAGAGGAAACTAAATTATCACATTTTGCAGATGATATGATGATTTACTTAGAGAATCCTAGAGAATCAAGTAAAAAACATACTTGAAATAATAAACTTTAGCAAACTTGGCATTGCTATACATTACTAACAAAGCCCAACAGCAAGAGATAGAAAGATAAATACCATTTAAAGTTACTGTAGACACTATAAAATATTTGGAAGTCCATCTTCCAAGACAAACGCTGGGCCTATATGAACATAATTATGAAACACTTTTCACACAAATAAAGTCAGATCTAAATAAATGGAAAAATACCAGTTGCTCATGGTTAGGCTGAGTTAATATAATAAAAATGACCATTTTACCTAAGTTAATCCATCTATTCAGTGCCATACCAATCACACTACCAAAAATTATTTTACACAGCTGGACAAAACAACAAAATTCATCTGGAAGAACAAGAGGTGTAGAATATCTCAGGAATTAAGGGAAAAAAAATGCTAGGGAGGGTGGCCTAGCCATACCACATATAAAACTGTACTATAAATCAGCAGTCATCAAAACTACCTGGTATTGGCTAAGAAACAGAGTCATGGATCAGTGGAATAAGGTTAAGTACACAAGATGCAGTGGTCAATGACTATAGCAACCTACTCTTTGATAAACCCAAACAATTCAGCTTCTGGGCAAAGAATTCACTATTTCACAAAAACTGCTGGGAAAATTGGAAAATGGTAGGGCATACACTAGGCACAGGCCAATATCTTACACCATATATCAAAATAAAGCCAAAATGGTTCATGATTTAGGAATAAAGGCTGATATTATAAGCAATTTTGGAGAGCAAGGAATAGTTTACCTATCAGATTTATGGAAAAGAAAAGAATTTATGACACAAGAGATAGAGAGCATTACAAAATGCAAAGTGGATAATTTTGATTATGTTAAATTGAAAAGGTTTTGTATAAAATAAAAGCCAATGCAACAGAGATTAGGAGGGAAGCAGAAAATTGGGACAAAATCTTTACAACCAGTGTCTCTGATAAAGGCCTCATCTCTAAAATATACAGGAAACTGAGCCAAATTTATAGGAAAACAAGTCCTTCCCCAATTGAGAAACGGTCAAATGATATGAACAGGCAGTTTTCAGAGGAAGAAATTAAAGATACCTATAGGCATATAAAAAATGCTCAAAATAACTACTGATTAGAGAAATGCAAATCAAAACAGATCTTAAGTCCCACTTCTCTCCTGTCAGATGGTCCAAAGTGACAAAAGAGGAAAATGATAAATGCTAGAGAATGTGCGAAAATTAGAATGCTGTTACATTGCTGCTGGATTTGTGAACTGATCCAGCCATCCTGGAGAACAATTTGGAACTATGCGCAAAGGGCTATAAAAATGTTCATACCCTTTGACCCAGCAATACCACTTCTAGGGTTGTATCCCAAAGAGCTCACACAGAAGTGGGAAAAGGACCCGTATGTACAAAAATATTTAAAGCGGCTCTTTTTGTAGTAGTAGAAATGGAAATCAAGGGGATGCCTATCAATTGAGAAATGGTGGAACAAGTTGTGGTATATGAAGGTAATGGAATACTATTGTGCTATAAGAAATGGGGATAATATGGACTTCATAATAACCTGGAAAAACCTCTATTATATAATGCTGAGTGAGTTGAGCAGAACTAGGAAAACATTATACACAACCACAGATATATGGATTCTGTGATGACTAACCTTTATAGACTTCGCTCTTCTCAGCAATACAAAGTTCAAAGACAACTCCAAAGGACTCATGATGGAAAGAGATTTCTACATCCAGAGATGGAATTATGGAGTCTGAATGCAGATTGAGGCAAACTATTGGCTCTCTCTCTTTTTTTTTCCTTTTTTTTTTCTCTCTTTTGTTTTTAGTTTTGGTTTGTTTGTGGGTTTTTTTTTTTTTGGTTTTGTTTCTTCTTTCTCAAGATTCATTCTATTGGTTATAATTCTTCTTTACAACTTGACTATTTTGTAAATAAGTTTAATGAGAAGTTATATGTAGAAGATATATTGGATGCCATGCCATCTTGTGGAGGGAGTGGGGGAGGGGGAGAACAAAATCTGGAACTCAGGACCATGAGGAACTGAGTGTTGTAAACTAAAAATAAAAAATAAAATAAAAATGCTAATATGTACTATTTTATTTGATTATGTGCCTTTTAATCTTTCAAATAAAATACCTAGAGTGTATTACAGCACTAGGATAACTAGGCAAAAAGAGAATGAATAATATGGTAGCTCATAATATACAATGACATAATTATTTTCAAAAATTAAAATAATTCATAGCTCCATTATTTGAGTAACAGTGGGACTCTTTCTCAACAACAATATTAATATTGGATTAATTTTTGTAAACTCATTTCCTAAATCTAATTCAATAAATTATTTCATAATTAATTTAGTTTTGTTTCCTGGATTATTACATAGTTTGAACATTCACTTTTTCAGATTATTATTTAATATTTGTTTTGTTTCAAGAATTCCTTTTTAATTTTCTTTAACCACTTCTTTATTACAGAATTGATTTGATTGTTATAAATATGTCACGTTCTTTTAGATTTTGGATGCCATCGGAACTATGTACATACATACATATATACATACATACATATATATGTGTGTGTATTTTTCCACGCCTTATTTCTTTTGTTCTTATTCTGGATGCCTTATTTTTAATTGGAGTGAGCACATGCTATGAATTAAAATAAATACATTTTCTTCTATTATTGATTAAGTTCATTTTTATTACTCTCCACAACTATGATAAATATACAATAGCAGTTAATGTATTTTATGCCCTCAAAATATTTAGGTCATTGATACATCTTGAGTTTATTATGCTATATGATATAAGATATGAATTTAATCAGACGGCTTTGTCATTGAACTATTCACTTTTCCCCGATTTTATTGAATATTGATTCTCTTTCCCACATTTTGTGATCTTGAATTTATTAAATACTAGCTTATTATTTTGTTGTTGTTCAGTTTTTTTTTTCAGTTGTGCCCAACTTTTCATGACCCCTTGTGAAATGTCTGAGGTCAGATTGGAACTCAGGACTATGAGTCTCCCTGACTTCTGATCCAGCATTATACCCATTATGTCACCTATCTGCCTCTTGTTTGTTATAAGTCTGATTATGTTTTTGTTACACATTTCCATATAAGAAGCAATTTAGTAAAGTTAAAAATAATTTTGATTTTGTTCTGAGAATACCTGAGTTCAAATCCTAGCTCTGAATGAGTACTACTTTTGTGACCTTGGGCAAATAACTTAATCTTCTTGTTCTGGGTTTCCTTGTCTCTAAAATCAGAATGTTATCCTAAATGGTTTCTTCAGCTTATGATCCTATGACCACCTCACTTTGAATAATTTATATCAACTGAATGACAGTGGGTATTGCAAAGATTCCATTTTTTTAATTCAATGAACCCATAAACATTTATTTTCTATCATAATTATACATCACATATAAATGCACCAACAAAAACTGCATATAAAAGAGAAAAAAAATCAATGTGGCAATTTTTTTTAAAAAGTATGTCTTTTTAAACTACATATTAAGCTATCGATGGTTTAGAATAAATGTTTTATTATGAAAGAAAAAACACTGTAAAGTATTTAGTTTTTGTTGATATTTACTGATTAAAATACAAAATTGTCTCTGGATTTTTTAGTAATTTTGTATATATTAATATAAAACTTGGCTATTTTATATATTTGCAAAAGTTAATTCATTTCCCTTTTATCCTCAGCTTTCTTGGCTATATATTGTGTTATAGCCTGATTTTTATTTATTTTTCTGCATTCCTTATTATTTTTTTCCTTTTGGATATTGATAATTAGATTTTCCCCTCTTTTGTTTTTGATTCAATTTGCCACTGACTTATCATATTATTGGTCTTTTCAAAAAGTCTTTACCTCAAAATGTGTTCTTATTTTGAAAACTTTAATAACACATTAAGGTTACAAAGAGAATTTTCTCTTTTTTTTGTTTCTATAAAAACTAGGTTAAGTGGAGTCTTTCTACAATTATTTTATATTTCTACTATTTATTTCCAAGTAATCACATCACTCTTTTTTTACAGTGTGCTTAGTCCCGGAAAAAGAGATAGAATGTGATTTTTTGGAAGAGGGAGCATATTGTACATTAATGGACAGAACTGAGGATTTGGCATCAAATGTCTTTGGAAAAAATTTGAGTCCTTTGATTGACTACCCTGTGGACTTGGGCAGATAGCTTGACATGTATGATGCTTCCCCTGGGCTATATGCCCCACTTCATGTTACTCCTCCTACTGAGGAGATCAGTGGAATACCCTACAGGATATTCCTAAAGTCTGGACACATAGGCAAAAATGCATATTTTCAAGAAATGAAATGATTGAAATTTTCAACAACATTTTAGTTAATTGGAATATTAACAGATAACATCTTCAACTTCAAATAACATCATAAGATTTTGTATTTATATTCCAAGAGTGAATGTGCTGAAATTGATGGCAATGTAGAGTTATTGAGTTATTGCATCAAAAATGATCGAAATCATATTGAAGATGTTATTTGTTAAGGTTCTAATTAAATAAAATGTTGTTGAAAATTTCAATCATTTCATTTCTTGAAAATATGCATTTTTGCCTATGTGTCCAGACTTTAGGAAAACCCTATGTGTGAAAGAAAGCCTAGATTCTGGTGGTAAGGATGGAAAGGAGACAATAGATATGAGAGATATTTTAGAAATAGGATATAGCAACAAATTGGCTGGTATTGAACAAGTAGAGAGGAGCTAAAAATGGGCTTTATATTCATTTTATTCACAAAAGTAGTAGTAACAACTGACAATAATAGAGTGCTTTAAGAATTAAAAAAGAAATTTCTTTGCAGAATTTGAACCTGGATCTTTCTAACTCCAAAGCCAACTCTATCAGCTTCATCATACTACTTTTGGGTATTATTTTGCTCATTTTCATTATAAGTAAAGTTAAGTTGAGATCAGCTGAGTGCTCATGGTCAAACAGCTTAGAATTATCAAAAAGAAGCAAAATTTAAACTCAGGCCTTCCTAAATCTAAGACTGATATTCAAGCCACTATAATATAATTAAATACTAAAAATGTCTAAGACCTAGAACAAGGTACTTGGAAATTAATAATACAATATGTAAGCACAACTGATTGACAAAATATTAGTTGTGGTGGGGACTGCAGAGTGCAAAGTATTGATTTTCAATTACTCTAGATATGTGAGCTTACATTTATTCTCTACTTTCTTTAGGAATTGAAACTTTTCATTTATCTCACCTCTGACATCTTCTATCTCAGTGAACATGAGTTATTTACTTACCATCTCAGTTTGTTTTTCTGAGGAATGGGCTTAGTAATTGCATCCACCTCACCTAGTTGTAATTGGGGTTAAATGTAATTAGACATATATTGCATTATGAACCCTAAACTACTAAATAAATTCTAGTTGTTATTATTTTATTAATCTCATTTTTCTCATGTATTCTATGAAATTTAGATAGAAATGCTCCTGGTGAAAGAGGCTTTTATGTAAATTTCACTATTGAACAGGTGTATAAAATAAATTGTTTTAATTGAATAAAAGTTTTGTGATATAAGCTAATTTTCTTCAGACCCACTGAAAAGCTCTTTGGTACAATTCTAATAAGAAGGCAGAAAATTGAGATGAAGTACTTTTCATCCCAATTCAACATTGTTTTGATTTCCTTCTCTACTTCTCTATAAATTGCACATTTATTTCCATGTAGTTGGGTGATTAAAAGTTCTAAATACAGAAACCTTTACTTTTAAAACATTTTTAAATTCTAGCAATTAATATAATATCCAGAAACTTGTGGACATGGTTCTGACTTTAGTAATTATTTTTTTAAACTATCCTTCTCAACATTTTTTTTTAAGCACAACAGTATTCTATCACAATCACGTACCACAATTTGTTCATTCATTCTCCAAATGATGGGCATCTCCTCACTTTCCAATTCCTTGACACCACAAAGAGATTTGCTATTTAAATTAAATTAATTTATTTGATTTAATTTAATTCAATTTGTTTCTTGATTTCCCAATGATATTTTGAGATCATTCTTCATAGAAATACTTTTAGAACAAATAGGCATCTTTATGTATATATATATATATATATATATATATATATATATATATGTATGTATATATATATATATATGTATATATAGTTTTAATACACATTTAAAAATGAAATCTAAATGCTTTCTCTCCCTCCCCCTTCAACCACTGAGAAAGCAAGCAAGATATCAATTATTCATAAGAAATAATGTGATGCATATTTCAATATTAGCTATGTTACAAAAAGAAAAGCAAGAAAAATAAAATGTTTCCTTCTGCACCTAGAAATCAGCTCTCTCTCTGGAGAAAGATAGCTTGTTTTTTTTTTTTCATTATGAAATTGTCTTGGATCATTGTCATGTTCAGAGCATGTAAATCATTCACAGTTGATTATCCTCATTGTATTGATGTTACTTTGTACGTTGTTCTGTTAGTTCTGCTCAATTCACTCTGCATCAATTCAATTAAGACTTCCAAGATGTTTTTTTTTAAATTATCCTGCTCATCACTTTTATAGCACAATACTATTCCATCACAATCATATACCACAATTTCTTCATCACTTCCAGAATTGATGGGCATCTCCTGAATTTCCAGTTCCTTGATATCACAAAGAGAGTTGTTATGAATATTTTGTACAAATAGATCTTTTTACCCTCTTTTCTTTGATCTCCTTGGGATACAGATCTAATAGTATTGTTGGGTCAAATGATGTCAACAGTTTTAAAGTCCTTTGCGCTTAGTTCTGTAATGGTAATTGGGGCAGGATTTTTTTCTGTTCTTCCCTTTGGGGATGCTAAGGATATCAAGTGCCTTAAAAGAGTCTGGCCTTTGTTTGAATGGGGAAGGTAAAATGGGATATTTTGTCTTGGAGTGTTTCTGAGCAAGAAAGCAATACAGAGTCATTGATTTGTGTATGATGTGGTGCTAGAGATTGAAGAACTTTCCCACACCTTAAATTCTAAGTTGGCCCCAGCCCTCAGGGTCCTGAACAGGATATAAGAGCTCTGAGGTTGGCATTTCACCTTTGGGGGTACACTCATTGAAAGAGTGTTGGTGACAACGAAGAGGGTACTGTCTCTGGGAACCCCCTTGAATCTGGAGTACAGTCTCTGGGAACCCCCTTGAACTCTCCTTGAATCTTCTCACTTGATTTGACCTTTGCCTGAGGCGATAAGTCTTTCATTATCTAGGCCCAAATATCTACCTAGCCTAGCCCTCTATTGTCCAGCTGCTTCCCACCCTTAATCCTATCAATATCCCATTCTCTTTTTTCTTGGAGTCTTGACCTCTGGTCACTCCAGTCCCATCAAGCTCCTCCTTAGACTCTTCCTCAAGACCCTCCATGAACCCCTCCTCTAGTCACCCCAGACAACTTGACCACCCCTCAATCCCTCCCATAATATTTCTGTATATAAGATCCATCTTGCCTCATGAAGGCACTCAGATTCACTACCTCAGTAGACTGAATCTGGCTGCTTGTGAAAACAAGTGTCACAAAGGGTGAGATTTCTTATGACAACCCAATATAGCAAATCTTTAATAAATTTTGTCTTTTTCCTTGGCTGAGAAGGCTTGAATTGAATTCATTTGGCAGGACTCAGTGCATCAGGATTTTGGGGTCTCAAGCACCCCTAGAAATACGTGGTTCCCTACCTCATCATTTTTCTTTAACCTCATTAACAAGACTCTGGGCAAGCCATTGAAACAGTTCCCCCACCCCACAGGTTTGATAATCCAGATGTTGGTCCTTCTCTGGAAACTATGTATTGCTATGGATAGACTGGTTGGTGTTACTTTCTCTGTTTATAATGTATTCTTTTAATTTCTGTTTGTCTTTACCCTGAAATTCAGGGAGCTGATCTTTCTCCCCTGAATTAAGTGAATGATATATGCATGTTAAATTAAACTAAAATTGTTAACCCTTTAAAGTTGTTTTCCTTAGAAAAGCAGATCAAAGAACTTGTGTTGGCAGCTCTTCTGTATGCTCTTGTTGTTGGTTTTACACAGCCACAGTAGCTGCTACTAGTATAGGTTCCAAATTGTTTTCCATAATGGTTGGGCCCTTTCATGACTCCACCATCTGTGTATCTATTTCCCCACATTCCATCCACCATTTACCATTTTTTGATTCTGTCATATTAGCCAATCTGTTAAATCTGGCATAGTATCTCAGAGTTGGACAAATTGCATGTCTCTGGTAAATAATGATGTAGAGTATTTTTACATGACTATAAATAACTTTGATTACTCTTTTGAAAACCACCAAATAGGCATCTTTTCACTAAGCAATAACAATGATTGACAATAGGTACATGCCATTAGATTTGTTGAATATAACTGAAAGTAGTTTACCTTCAGAAAGAGACTATAAAAGCTATAGTCTCAAAGTAGAATCACTTCACGGGAACATTCTCATAAACTTAGTCAATAATATGGATACAAAAGTGTCAAACTAATAGATAAGCTACATGAATTTTTGTGTGTGTGTGTGTGTGTGTGTGTGTGTGTGTGTGTGTGTGTAAATGTACAAGTTTATTATGGTATTTCTGGGTCATGTTGTTGGTGGTTTTTTGTTTGTTTTCTTTTGTTTTCTTTTGTCAGGAGATATCACCAAGGGAGCCCAGATATGAGTAATGGAAGTTATGCAAGTAATGATATAAAATATTAAATGTAGCTCTATAGGCTATACATTATTAGCATTGGCCTAATTTCTAACAAGACATGACCAGCTAAATGGAATTATGTTAGCTGTCTTTTATGGACTAATACATGACGTCTTCAAAACACAAACATATATCTAAAATGTCCTGGACAATTCACTCATTAGACCACTATTGCCAAGTATTATGCCCATAATTGTACATTAATTCATAAAACTAAAAAAAAATCACAAAAATGTTTTTTTTACTACATATCACCTAATTCAATACTCATATTTTCAATCCATATGGAGCAAAAAAAAAATAAAGTAGATATATGGCAGAAATTTTTTTTTGAAAAAAAATCACAGGGCAATCAATCTAAGTTTACATCAGTCAAGTCACCCATTCTACCACTGGAACTGGACTGAACATATTATGTACATATATACTTCAAATCAATTGCAAAAATCAGTAATTTTATGCACCTTTACAGTAGTTAATAGGATATGAAATATAAAATGAAAATTGCAAAATTATAACTTGTTTTTAAGATTCTAATTCATTATTTTTTTAAAAAAAAGGATATAATCTTCCAGAAAGCAAAAATGTAAAATTAGTCTGATGCCTTTCCATTTTGACTAGATAGGCAACAATCTGGTGATGATAACTAATTAAATAATGGAATGAAGAGAAAATTTGTTTAATATCTCTCAGAAGTCATGCTATCTCAATCAAACCAGATTGATTGTTTTTTTGGTTGGTGTCTTCATTTTCAAAGAGGACCAAAACAAAATCACTATGTTAGAGTCAAGTTACAGTGTGTCTAACTGTGGATGATCAGACCAATACTGTTTGGAATGCTCTACCACTAGTTGGAGACAAATTGTCTATGTGAACATTTGGAAAGGATTCTCCAAATTATATTCCCACATATCAACTTTTCTAATCCTTTCCTCACAGCAGGGGGTGAGCAGTATGAGCCTTAAAAAGCTGCTCAGACACCCAGGAGGCTGTCAAATCCCATTTCTGCTTCCCATAAGAAGATGACTGGGCTGCTTGTATGCAGGGTTGTGACTACAGCTCCCGGTGTATCTGCACCTGCTGCTTCATCACTTGCCTGTTCCTACACATTTTTGAGATAGCTAAACTTGGTAAAATAGTATGGGTGATGTCTTGATTCATGCTTAAATTGGATTTAATTGAGGCAGAGTTGTACAAAGGTATTGGCACTACTCTCTCCTTGAGTCATTAGAGTCCAGTGGCAGGATAGACTAAAAACAACTCACGATGGCTTGAGATACAGTGGATAAACTTGGGATCTTCAATGTCTCCCCAAGCTCTAAGCCCTCCACAGTCCCTACTTCAGCTGCCTTCATAGTTACCAGAACAAATTATTCTCCTCTGCCCATTCCACCAGGGGAGGTCTTCACATGCTTGCAGTAGACAGCCTAGTAACTCACCAATGGGTTTGAGACCCCTTGGTACCCTCTATCTGATTTAACCTTCTGCCAAAATTGTTTACTAAGGTGTGGGCACTGTACATGTTATAGCTTCTTGGAGCCACAGGTGAGAGTTAGGTGAAGCAGGTAGACAACAAAGGTGGAAAGCAGCACTGCTCATCATTTCTTGTACATAATAGTATACCATCACAATCTACCACAGCTTTCTCTACCAGGCTGAGTTCTTTCCTTCTTCTTTTAGTGAATTCTGATGAGATCAAGGTTCAAGTGTTCCTCACCACCTTGCCCATCTTCTACTCCACTGTAAAAGCTTTTTTATGCCTGTTTTATGTGAGGCAATTTATCCCCTCTCTACCCCTCCTTTTATCATTCTCCCAGTGCACACCTCTTTTTCACCCCTTAATTCTATTGTTTTTGTTAATCATCTCATCATATTCAACTCATATACACACTGTGTGTGTGTGTGTGTGTGTGTGTGTGTATTCCTTCTAACTGAACTAATTATGAGAAAGGTCTTGAAAGTTACAAATATCTTCTCACATAAGAATATAAACAATTTGAAATTATTAAATTCCTTATGAGTTCTCTTTCCTGATTATCTCTTCATGCTTCTAATGAGTCTTCTATTTGAAGGTCAAATTTTCTACTCAGTTTTGGTCTTTTCATCAGGAATTCTTGAAAGACCTCCATTTCATTATATATCCATTTTTTCCCTGAATATTTCCCTGTGGCCCCATAATATTTGCATTGGTTTTTCTACCTGCTTGCAATATTTTCTCCTTGACCAGGGAGTTCTGGAATTTAGCCATAATATTCCCAAGAGTTTTCATTTTGGGATTTCTTTCAGCAAGTGATCAGTGGATCCTTTCAATTTCTATTTTACTTTCTGATTCTAGAATATCAGAGCATTTTCCTTGACAATTTCTTAAAAGGTGATATCTAGGCTCTTTTTTTTTTAAATCATGATGTTCAGGTAGTACAATATTTCTTAAATTATATCTCTTGGATTTTTTCCAAGGTCAGTTGTTTTTCCAATAAGATATTTCGTATTTGTTCAATTACTTTTCACTGTTCTCATTTTGTTTTATTGCTCTTTGATATTTTATGAAGTTGTTAGCTTCTACTTGCCCAATTCAGTTTTTAAGGAATTGTTTTGTTTATTGAGCTTTTGGACGTCCCTTTTCTATTTAATCAGTTCTACGTTTTAAGGAATTCACTTCTTTTGTGACTTTTTGTACATTTTTTTCCATTTGGTTAATTCTGCTTTTGAAGGCATTCTTTTCTTCATTCAATTTTTGTGTCTCTTTTACCATTTGGACTATTTTGTTTTGTAAAGTGTTATTTTTTCAGGAATGTTGGTGCCACCTTTACCAAGTTATTGATTTTTTTCATGATTTCCTCACATCACTCTAATTTCAGTTCCTATTTTTTCTCTGTTTCTCTTATTTGATTTTAAAATTCCTTTTGAGCTCTTCCAGGAATTCTTTTGGTACTAAGACCAAATTACATTTCTTTCTGAGTCTTTGGATATAGCAGTTTTCACTTGGTTGTTTCTTCTGAGTTTATGTTTTGATTTTCCGTCACCATAGTAACTTTCTACCTTCATGAACTTTTTGATTTGCTCATTTTCCCTGATGATTTCTTGACTTTTAATTTTATATTAAAGTTGGGCTCTATTTGCAGTGTGGAGGAGGTTCATTTTTTTGTGCAACTGTTTTCAGATCTAGCTCTGGGTTTCTTTAAGTTTTCAGTTCCTTAAAGCTCATATTATTTAAGGAGAGGTGCGTTCTCTCTTTGCCTCAGTCTGGTCTGTGAGTGAACACAAGCATTGTTTTCTGCCCTGGAACTGTGATGTGGGTCTCTGATCCCTTGTGGTTAAAGATTTTTGTGTGCTAGTCAAGTACCAAGGATACAATGTTTTGTTTAGTTCTGTCAAAAAAATAAAAGACTGACTTCTTTGAGGTGATTTGCATCAACATTTTCAAGTTCAAATGGACCCGTAAATTCACCTAGTCCAATCTTTCATTTTATCAATGAAAATACTGAGGCCAGAATATCTGATTGATTGGCTAGTATTTATATATTGCTTTAAGCTTTCTAAAAGGCTGAAAACTATTATCTCATTTAATTCTCACAATAATCCTGTGAGACAAGTGCCCTAATACAATCCATTTTCTCAACTCAGAAACTGAGTTTAAAAGTCTTTAAATAACTTGTACAGGATCATAAACTTAGTATCTGAGGAAAAATTTGAACCCAGGTCAATCTGTCTCTAAGAATAATCCTCCTACTAGTACACCATTCTTCTATTCAAAGGTAATAAAGTATCAAAGGTGCAATTAAAATTAATTTCCTCAAAGAAAAGAATTCATGACACAACAAGAGATAGAGAGCATTACAAAATGCAAAATGGATAATTTTGATTACATTAAATTGAAATGTTTTTGTTTAAAAAAGCCAATGCAACAAATATTAGGAGGGAAGCGGAATACTGGAAGAAAATCTTTACAACCAGTGTCTCTGATAAAGGCCTCATTTCTAAAATATACAGGGAACTGAGCCAAATTTATAGGAAAACGAGTCATTCCCCAATTGAGAAATTGTCAAAGGATGTGAACAGGCAGTATTCAGAGGAAGAAGTTAAAGACATCTATTGGAATGAGAAAAAATGCTCTAAATCACTACTGATTAGAGAAATGCAAATCAAAACCACTCTTAGGTCCCACTTCTCTCCTGTCAGATTGTCCAAAATGACAAAAGAGGAAAATGATAAATGCTAGAGTGGATGTGGGAAAATTGGAACACAGTTACACTGCTGGTAGAGTTGTGAACTCATCCAGCCATCCTGGAGAGCAATTTGGAACTGTGCCTGCCCAAAGGGCTATGAAATGTTCATACCCTTTGACCCAGCAATACCATTTCTTGGGTTGTATCCCAAAGAGATCACACAAGTGGGCAAAGGACCCATGTGTACAAAAATGTTTATAGCGGTTCTTTTGGTAGTACCAAGAATTGGAAATCAAGGGGATGCCCATCAATTGGGGAATGGCTGAACAAGTTGTAGTATATAAATGTAATGAAATACTATTGCACTATAAGAAATGGGGATGATACAGACTTCATAACAACCTGAAAATACCTACATGACACAAAGCTGAGTGAGCAGAGAAGAACGAGGAAAACATTATATACAACCACAGATATATGGATTCTGTGATGACTAACCCTGATAGACTTTGCTCTTCTCAACAACACGAGGTTTAAAGACAACTCCAAAGGACTCATGAATGAGAATGCTATCTACATCCAGAGAAAGAACTATGGAGTCTGAATGCAGATTGAGGCACACTTTATGCTTGCCTTTTTTTTCCACTTTTATTTTCTCTTTTGTTTTTGTTTTTGGGTTGTTTTTTGGTTCTGTTTCCTCTTTCTCATGATTCATTCCATTGATCATAATTCTTCTTCATAACTTGACTAGCGTGTAAATATGTTCAATGTGAAGTTATACGTAGAAGACATGTTGGATTCCATGCCGTCTTAGTGAGGGAGTGGGGGAGGGAGGAAAGAAAATCTGGAACTCAAAACTATGTTGTAAACTAAAAATAAAGAATCTTGAAAAAATTAAATTAAATTAATTTCCTTTAACATCAATTCTATTCATATCCATTCCTAAAGATTTCAATCAAGAGAGGAAGTTTCTACACCAGACAGTCTCTTATATTAATGAAAAAGGAATCTGGATCACAATAATATTTCAATCACCATCCATCTTACTTCATTGTTATCGAGAAGTATTTTGTGAGCTATGCACCATTATATAGAATCATCATCATTCTTTTTGTTTGTTATTATTTTCTATTAAATAAAATAATGACCATTGATTTCATAATTTTCGTGATAACTTAAATATCACTTTATATTCCCTGTTTTTAAAATAACCCATTTGATACAGTAGTCACGCTTTTCCACTGAGATGCATCACATGTCATATTAGGGAGATATGTATTTGAGTATTCAGATGATTTGAAAGAAATTGGTGTGGGACTATATTTTTAACAATCAAATGCAATAACATGTTCTTTTCCATTTGTTCTCTCACAAGAGGATCCCCACTAAGCTCGCTCTGCCATCTCTGCAGATTGTTCAATTCTTATTATCCTTGTCCCTTTAAATCTTTCTTGCACTTTTCTAAAATGAGGCTTTCTCCCCCATGAGGCTATGCACTGTTTAATCATCTAGGAAACTAAGTGTGTGAGCTTTCCATTTTAGAGCTTCCCTCTTCCCCAGCACCTATTGTATGAGGGTGCTGAAAACCTCGCTTTGCACTTTATTTCTTGTTAAGCATAGTAGTTTCCTTCTCATTTTGATTCCCAGTTCTAGTTCTAATAGCATGGGCCAAATGAAAAGATGACTTTTTGATGCATTCCATTTTCTTAGCCAGATAAAAAAGGCCAGCTGGTAATTGAGAGGTTAGTGTCAGGGAGATTTTTAAACCTTCAAGGTAAGTTTGGAGAAGGAAGCAAGTTTGGCTCATTCAAATGGGCATATTGAGGTTAGGCTTTTTCAAAGAGGGCATTAAAAACACAATTCAATTTTGATGAGACAGTCCTAGTTTTGCTACTGTTAGAGATAACAATATTTACTGGTTATTTAATGGTTTATTTCCCCACCTCCCTTTTTGTGGGTGAGGCATATAGCAATTACATCTAATAGGAAGCAGAAAACTAGTGCAATATTTATTTATAACAAAGAAAATGTTATACTTATAGGAATAGGAACTAAATTTTGTGCTTTTGGAAAATAATATGCCATTTCTAAAGACAGCTATTAGAGAGTATCAATAAAATATTCCCCAACATATATATTTACACAATAGATTTCCATGTTTTCAGAAAGAGGAGCTTAACATTTTGATCAATTGGGTTATTTATAGAGACAGGAGAGAACAAGCTACAACACCACAAGAGCCAAAAAACAAACAACCATCTTCTCCCCAAAATTGCTAGCATAACAACCTCCAGATTTAGCTTTTAAATGAAACCTGAATGTTTTCCCTTTTCTCCTCTGCCCGGTAGAATCCCTAGCATTCTTTAATTCACAGATCAGGTGTCATCTACTACAGTCATCCTTTGGGTTTTCCCTCTTCTCACGTTTGTTGGTGTATGCTTCCTCTTGAAATTGCTTTCTTTAACTTTCGATTTATTTATTTTTATATATCTTTAGCCCCTCCGCAACTACGGAATCTAATCTCCTTGATGGTAAAGACTTTTCTACCTTTGTGTGTGTGTGTGTGTGTGTGTGAGAGAGAGAGAGATGAGAGAGAGAGACAGAGAGAGAGAGAGAGAGAGAGAGAGAGAGAGAGAATATACACACTATATATAATATATATGCAATATATTATACTACATAATAATTATATACTACAATATAATAATACAGTATATGTGTGCACACACACACACACACACACACACACCACATATGTGCCTGGCACATAGTAGGCACTAAATAAATGCTTGTTCAAATGATTTGAATGTGACTGCAGAAGAAAAAAAAATAATTTTCATGAGTTGATGACAACTTGAACTTAAATGACCAATGTAAGTAACCTACAACAAGATCCTGTTGTGGAGCCAGAAAATGAGGTGCTCAATTCTACTTCCTGGTGCTCAAGACATATGAACAGTGGATGGGCACACAGTTTTAAGGAAATTTCTACATGGTCAATTGAACAGAGAATTTTGAGAGAGCTAGAAGGGATCTTAGATATCATCTAGAGGTGAGGAAATTGGTGTCTTTCACCTATTCAAGTCTTCAGTGACTCCCTATTACCTCTGGGACAAATTGAAGCATCTTCAGCCTGTATTTAAAGCCTATCACAATATGCATCTTATTTATCTTAGTTTATGTTATTTATCTTGAACTTAAAAAAAAAAGGTTGACCTCTTAAGTGTGCCTTTTACTTAATGTTATATCTCTAGCCTCTGTGCCTTTGCCCAGTTTATCCCTCATGTATAGAATACATTCTTTTCTGAGTTAGAGTGCTTCCTCTTACATGACATCATCTTTGATTTTTTACAGGTACCTATTGCCCACATAAATCTCTTTGTGTAGTCTCTCTACCAAGCTTGCAGGGATTGATTGCAGAGCTCCTTGGCTAATAGAGGAGGAAAAGTTGGAATAAGATAGTACCAGATCTTGCAGCTCAATTTATTTTAAACACCTATTTCTTATAAAAAGAGAACAAGAAAATGTTGGCTTTTATATAGGCAAAGCAGGGAAAAAAATATTTGAATGGTAGGATATTCAGAACAAAGGGGGTGTCATCAGCAAAGAGAGGGAGAGGGATTCCCGAATGTTGATGGATTTCTGTCTCCCCTCCTTGGCTGAGGACATCTTCTTTCTTCTTCCTCCTTCCCTAAGCACCCCTGTCCTTACAAATGGATATTTCACACACACACACACACACACACACACACACACACACACACACACACCACTTCCTATATCCTTTACTTCAATGTTTTAAAAAAAATTTTTAAGGTTTATCCATTTAGATAGATAATTCATTGTCTAGCATTTGACTTCGTGTGAGTATAAATGTAATGCTAAAGAGCTAATGGGTAGATGGGGCAGAGCAAAAACAGCTCTGAAGACTTTGTTTCCTTTTTGTTTTTATTAATTTCTCAGAGTTGATGATCTAGGCCTCTATTCTTAGTTTGGAATTACAAGGTACTGCCTAGAGACATCTTTTATTAGCTGTTACACTTAGTCCAAGCCTTTGGCTAGAATCAGGTCTATGTGGACTTTCTTCCCATCTCTTTCCTGTTTGGAGGGGTTGTGAGTGTGATTTTCAAACATCTCTCCTTTTACTCCCTACCATTACCTAGTGAAAGTAATGCTTATCCAAATTTTGTACACATGTTTCATGAGCAGCAGTAATAAGTCTAGGACAAGGGCTCTTGATGTGGGATCCACAAATAACTTTTTAGAGGGTCTTTGATCTTTGATGGGAAAAAATATATTTGCATTAACCTTTTAACTGTAACTAACATTTCCTTTAAATTCAAATGTATGCAACAAACCAGAAACATATCACCAATACCTGTGGTTTTGTCAGCAATAGAAATCACAGATATTTTGAAATCATATTATAGTTCTTTCAGATATCACAAATTATTGTCTATATTCTTCACTATTTTAAAAATGCTGTAACTATTAGATCTACTGCTAGATTACAGGTGACTCCAGTCTTTTCTATCTACACATGCTAAGGGGGCCGGCTATATAGGCTTCTACAGACTACCAAAGGTGTAAATGATGCCAAAAAAAAATTAAGAATTCTTGAGTAGTGGATGAAGTGCTTAACTGGGCCCAGAAAAACATAGGTACAAATGTCACCTTTGCTAAATATTGGCTGTGTGACTCAGGCAAGTCTCTAAGTTCTAGGCAAGTTAAGACTGTAAAATTCAAAGAAAGTGCCAACCTGCTTTGATAGAAGGAGTTTCTCCATTCAGAAGTTCCCTTTACCAATGGACTTCTTTGGCTAGTATCTACCTTATATTTAGATATGGAAGAGAATCTAGAAGTCATCTATTCAAATCAGACATTTATAGTTAAGGAAACTGAGACCTAAAGAAGATATGGCTCACCCAAGGCCATATTTTCTTCTTGATAGACTATAAGCTTGAGATATTTGTTTGTACCTTGAGTGCATAGCACAGTGCCTGACACTGAGTTGTCATTTAATAAATGTGTCTGGATTAATTGATTCAAACCCTTCAGATGTATTTTTTTTTCCTTGGGGTTGGGATATAGTAAGGGAAAGTTGACTCATAATACCAAGCAAATAATGGCAATAGAAGGCTTAGAAAAAGAACCTTCTTGCTGCCTGAAAATTTGACGGCATTTGTTTAAAGCATTCATAGTCTTTGATTCTAAGAAGTGAGAAACTCTGTAAAGTGTGTCTGTTAATTAAAAGGCATATCCCATAGGTAGTCCATTTTCAGTCTCATTCATGCATGTAAATAACTAATGTGACTGTCAGTGGTTTCATCTCCAAATATGAACATTAAGAGTTAAATTTCCATGTTTAGGATTGGGATGCTAAGGGTCAGGTCTGAGAGAAAGGAATAATTTTTGTGGCTCTTCAGAGAAAAAAAAACTTGAATTTATCTTATTCTTGAGACTTTTATCAAATATAAAATTGCATAGCAATATGCAACAATGAAGTTTAGAAAAGATGTTACGGTAACACTGGTTCTGACTTTTCCTAAACATCCATCTCATTACAGTGTGAATAGTACAGACTACTTTCTAGGTAATGGACTATGAAATTCACAGTGAATTATTATAAATGGTCAGATTTTTTAAAATAAAAATACCTTAACATCTTTTAATCAAAACCCAGAAATGACCATTCTGTAAAAATGGATTTCATAAGGCAAGAGGAGGGAAATAATCTGGTCCATGTTTAAGAATAAGTATTGATTCCAAATCCTCATAATTTTTTCAGGCCTTCTTTTAACTCTCTAATTTGCTCATTCCCATAGTGGGAAATGAAACAGAATGAGAAATATTTGATGCCACATACTATAATAACTTCAAGGACAATTTTTAAGATAAAAGTTGCTAATATGGGGGAGTTTCATTATCATGGTGTAGGCAGTCTAGGAAACTACATTTTTTAATCATTCTGAAGGAAAAACAGCTTAGTGTTGATCAGGGATATGTTCTTTCCATCTCTAGTGGATGCCACAAGAATTAAGTGATATTCATCTTTTACTTGTTATACTTTCATTTATGTAAGCTACTTGTTAGGGTAATAAGATGGTAGGCATAATTTGGTAAAAAAAAAATATCAAATCTTTAATCAAACAAATTGTCTTTGAATTCCATATTTAGTTGTTTATTATTTGTGTCTCCTTGTGTAAGTCATTTAATCTCTCTGGCCCTTCTTCAATTATGGAAAGAGTGGTTGGACTTGATGATATTTAAGGTCCCTTCAGCCCTAAATTCTTTGAACCCTCTGTAAATTAACCTTTTAAGAGTTCCAAATAATAGTGATGCCTATTGATATCAAGGTGCTTCAAATGGTCTCATTTTCAGAGGACAATGGATTAATTGCATCAAGCCATGCAACAATTAGAAGTGTTCTAGTGAAATCTGAAGCAATGAGAGAATATAGATAATCACTCATGTTAGCAAAATAAAGTGGATGAAAAGTCAAGGAGTGGAATAGAAATCATGCTAATTTGGTTCATGGAGTTATATTTTTGATAGATATAGAAAATGAGTACTAAATTCAGGCCAGAACTAAGTGGGCAGATTTTAGACTGGACTACATTTAGAATTTGTTAAGCTCTTTTAAGGATTCCCAAATTCTTATTATAATGCGCAGTCAATTTGTTTCCCTATTCTTTTGGCTATAAATTTTGAGCAACCAGTTAATATATTAGGAGCTGACAATGACTCAGAAACAATGGGAAGATGCACATAGAACATAAGTGTTCTGTCACATATTACCAGTGATGACGTGAATGTGTAAATTGTGCCATAACACATCATAGAAGATTCAGTAAAATGCAATTTCCTTGAGGGAAGAGAGAAATTTTCACTTTATTCTTATATCCTCAGTATCTAGTATAGGGCTTAATGAATAATTGTATGGGACATGTTTCCCTAGAAGGAAATGTGAGCTTTATACATGGCAAAAAGTAAACACAATTAGTGTATTAAATTGGTAACTCAAGGAGGTTAAAAAGCTCAAAGGCCTCTTAGATCATCATGTACATCCTCATAAGGCATGGTGAAAATGTACAGGGTGTGAACATGTTGAGGGGCTACAATATGTTACTGGTGGGAACATAGCCACACAAAAGAAATCTCAAATTCATAAAAAAAAAAACAAATTGTGCTTTCATAAAGGAAATGATTTATGTGGATTGCAATATTGCAGAAATTATGATATAGGTATCCTCCCTATGTCATTATGCTCTACCCAATTTACTTCACTTCCTTTTTTACAGCATCACACTCCTGTCAGGATAGCGGACAAACAGTTGAAACCAAGTTTAAATATTGAAAAGTCAAAGTTGTAAAATTATATATATATATATATACATATATATATATATATATATATACACACATATATACATATATATGTGTGTGTGTGTGTGTGTATATACACATATATATATGTATGTATGCATAAGTATATGTATTTATGTATATGTGTGTGTGTGTGTGTGTGTGTGTAACAACAATGTTACTTGTAGCTACTATGGCTGTGTAAGGCCAATAACACCAGCACACAAGAGGGCTGCGAGCACAGGTTCTTTGACCTGCTTTTCTAAGGAAAGAAAACTTTGAGGGGTTTACAACCTCACTTCAATAAAACATACATATATCATTCACTTAGTTCAGGCAGAAAAGTCAGCACCCTGAACTTCAGAGAAAACACAAACAGAAATTATAAGCAGAAACTATATAAACAGAGCAAATAACACAAATCAGCAGGCAGGGCTTCTAACCATCTGTCCATAGGAATATGTAGATAGTCACCTGAGAGAGAAGCATCAACATCTGGTTTTTCAAAGTCAAGGGGGTGGGGGCTCCTTAATGGTTACCCAGAGTCTCATCTGGCCAAGTCACAGGAACACTCTTACAATGAGTGAGCCCCCCCAAAGCAAAACGCTAACCTCAAAGTATATATGCACTTCTTAAGGGTCAGCCCACAAAGGGCAACCAAGACTCCAGATTAATCAAAGCCTCTTGATTGAAAGGCAAGTCTCAATCAAAGGCACTTGAGGTAACTACAATTTGGCTAGCAGCTGCTGTAGGGGTTTAATTCCCAAGAAGACCAGAATAAGAGCTGCCAGCACAGGTTCTTTGATCTGCTTTACTAAGGAAAGTAACTTTGAGGGGTTAACATTCTCAGTTTAATCAAACACACATATATCATTCGCTTAGTTCAGGGGAAAAAAATAGCACCCAGAACTGCAAAGCAAATACAAACAAATTACAAATAGAGACAATATAAACAGACCAAATGCATTTTGCCTTTGGGGCTCACTCTTGGAAGGAGTGTTGAGACTCTGGGCAAGCCATTGTAACTTCCCGCCGCCCCCGGATTTGCTAAACCAAACGGATTGGTTCTTCTCTGGTACCTGAATTGTGATTTGGTCTGTTTATATTCAATCTGTTTGTAAATTTGTAAACAGACCTCTGAGTTTGTATACCCTGTTCAGGGTCAAAGGGCACCACAACATGTGACTCAAACCCATGTAAACTAGGCTTTCCCTTGAGGTAAGCAGGTCATCAAAGACTCCTGATTTAATCAAAGATACAAAGGGCACACTCATGAAGGGCACTTAATTAAATAAGTGTTCTAAAAGAGAAAACAGTAAAAAAGTCCCAACTTAATTACTGATACACTTAATTACCTTAGGGCTGAGAAGAAAAGAAAAAAGAACAAAACAAAAATTCCCACTTTGCTTGCCATTACTGTATGTGTATTGTGTGTATGTTTGTGAGTGTGTGTGTGTGTATAAACACACATACATAGACACATGTATACACATATACACACACATATATTTATGCATGTATATACACACATATACATATTTCTGTATATGTATTTTTTCCTCTTGAAATCTATCATTTGGGACTGACAGTAAATGGTTCTTGTAGCTGCATTTCATACCATACATTTAAGGGCTTCTTCACTATCAAATTTCCCACAAACCAGAAGTAACTGTCAGGTTTTAAGCCAATCATTTAATCATTTTAGTTATTTGGCTACAGCTTCTTGATACGTAAAATGAGAAGTTTGTATTAGATGATCTCAAAGGACTAGATCAACTATCATGAATTTGGGAAGCCAGAGATATACTGATCATACATACAAAGACCTGTATATATGTGCACATAAAATTTTAAATGACAAAAAGAGCACACTTGAATATACATATATGTATATATGTGTGTGTATACATATGATATATATATATTTTTTTAAAGTCAGAGAGAGAAAAAGAATAATTCTAAGTACAAAAAGTATGATGTAATACTTCTTAACTCTGATAGTTTCTTAATATATGAAACTATGTCATTTCAATTCTCTTTAATTTATCTGTTCTAATTTTTAAATTTTCTCATATTCAATTGTGCTAGATGGTCTCAAAAGTTCTTTCTGACTTTAAATCCTCTGATTATTTTCTCAAAATAGCCTTGGATCTACTCAGCTCCTTCCTGTTTTTCCTTCCTTCTGGCTCTTTTCAGTTTTTTATTTGTTTGTTTACAATAATTGTGTCTGCTGAACTTAGTTAATTAAACAAAATATACAAAAGATGTCACTGCATAGAGGACTCAACATCCTGATTTTTGTTTATAAAGGAATCAGAGTATTTTTCCTACAGTCCAACTTTAAAAAAAATTAAACATTTATCACAACAAAAATAAGTTGTCTAAACACAGTTTAGACATTTAAAAAAAAGTTCCACATCATTGCTAATTTGATAAATGTAAAATAAAGCAGTTCTGAGTTTTTATCTCATATCCATTAGATTAGTAAAGAAAACCAAAATTGAAAATGATAAATTTTAGAAGGAATAATGGAAACAGGCACATTAATATACTGTTGGTGTACTTGTGAGTGGTAGAATCATCCTGGAAATGAATTAAGACTTATAAACAAACAAATAAAACAGTTATCAAATGAGAGCTGTGTGGTGCAGTGGTTAGAGTGCTGGGCCTACATCCAAAAAGACCTGAACTGCAATCTTGCCCTGAACTCTTCCTTGCATGTATAAATGTGGGCAAATTGCTTGACTTCTATTTGTCTTTTTCCTTAACTGTAAAAGGGGGATGATAATAGAACCAACTTCACAAGAATCAAATGAGATAATATCATGAGGATCACATGGATAATATTTACAAAGTGCTTAGGATAGTGCCTGGCATGAAATAGATGTTATATAAATACCACTGTTCCTGTTGGTATTGTTATTAACTGTAGCTATGCTGTTTAACCTAAATGTGCCACTATTAGATTGATATCCAAAAGAAATAGGAAAAGCTTCTGCAGATACAAAATTATTTATAGGAATTGTTTTTGCCATGTCAAAAAACTGGAAAATAAAAGATTAACCACAAATGGCTGTATCATTTGGCACATGAATGTGATATTACGAAATTATACAGTGAGAAACGGGGCATAGGTGATTTCAAAGAAGCAGTGAAAGACACAGACATTGTATACATTGATGCACAGTGAAAGAAGCAGAACCTGAAGAAGAATTCATACTATACTAATTTTATAACAGTGAAAAATTTTGAGGAAGTGTATAAAATGATGAATAAAATTAATAGCAGTAAAG